>NW_024070188.1:78158802-78366595 GCF_014754425.2 Oryx dammah | reverse complement strand
GGTCTATTTGTTAATTTATTTCAAAGCAAGCCACTTTTTTTTTTTTCCTCTCACACTAAAAATAAAGTTTCCAAACTGCCCTAATTGGAACTAACATCACACAGGCAATATGGATCTGTCTCAGATGAAGAAGGGAAAAGTGTGAAGAAGTTAATTTTAAAACCAACCTTATTGTTCTTACTTTCACCGAAGGGTTACAAGAATTTATGATACCACACAGGGGGCCTCCAGGGCTCCTGGGCACAAAGCCTTCCTGTGTCCCTCATTTCTTTGATCGTAGGGAACAGCCTTCACTCAGCCTCCATGACCTTTCCTGGATTCCAATGGGCAGATTCAAACAGTTAATTAGGGAAGGGAGGGAGTGTGAGAAGAGGGTGAAACAGTCAAGAACAGCCTTTATCTTTGAGCTGTTTTGCAAATGCTGAAACCCCCTCCAGGTGGGAGACATTAACGATTAACTTAATGATGGTATGCTGCCCACAAGCATGGAGACCCCAGACCAGTTGGACCTGAAGGTTGACGATGCTGACTCCGACTTTACCTCATCACCAACCCAGCAGAAGAATGTCCACCAGCTGATCACCCTCTCTTTGAACAATTACCATAAAACTTCTTGCTGTTTTCTCCAAGGAAGGACAACGTGGTTTTGAGAGGATAGCCCACTGTGGCCCCCTTTGCTTGGCAAAGTAATAAAGCTATCCTTTTCTACTTCGCTCAAAAACTCCACTATTTGATTCAGCACCAGTGCACAAAGGAGCTGAGTTTTCAGCACCATTTAGATGAGAGAATGCCTACAAACCAACTATTTGGTAGTAATGAAGCCTATACATTTTAGGCACGCATATGGAAACAGTCATGACCGAAGCTGTGCAATGAACATGCAAACTATTTTTAGCTGGCATTATTTCTTTTAAAAAATTCTTCCTTTTTTCACTGATCACACTAAAACTCAGAATAGGGAATTAATTCCCTGGTGGTCCAGTGGTTAGGACTCTGTGCTTTCATTGCCAAGAGCCCAGGTTTAATCTTTGGTCAGGGAGCTAAGATTCCTCTAAGCCACGAGGCATGACCAAAAAAAAAAAACCTCAGAACAATACAAAATTCCTCTTTGTTTTATAAATTCTCAATATCATTTTTTTCAACCACACCCTTTTCTTTGGAATACCAGGATAAAGCCAAAAATAATCTGGCTGCATTCAAACCCACGGAAAGGACGGCTATTCTCAACAGATTTGGAGTTCCTCCTCCTTTCATCTTTTCAGAGACCAAAATAAAGCAAAGCAGCCTTCGATTCACCACTAACATGAAGTTTTATAAAGTTTCCCCAAAGTCTCTGGGGAAGGGGAGGGACTTTTTTTTTTGCGAACAGTTTTCTATTATTCAAAAGCCCGGAAACAGTATAAAAGCCCCACTCGAATGATAATGGGGTTTGATTGATTTAGAGACCTTGTTTTTCACCTTTAATTTCAGATTCAAATTCCAGCTTTGTCTAAGAAGGGAAAATGAATCTGGCAAATCCATCCCAGTGCCCAACTGGCATTTGGACAATGAGCAATCTGGACCCTGAAATCTACATCTGAAAATCAGCGACCTGGCCAAGCTGAGAAGCCTGACTGGCGGCTGCCCTCGCCCTGGCAGCACGAGGTCTGCGCTCCCTCGGGATAATGCGTCCTGCCACAAAAGAAATTGTGAAGCATGCTGCGATTTTTTGCTTTATTTTCACTTTCTTGATATGGAATAAACTCATATCGTTTTACTTCTGAAAGTTCCGTTTCTCCTACAAAAAGAAGAAATTAGGCTATTACTGAAGGTGATACAACTCAACAAGAAGAAACTCAGGACCCACTCTGCCTTCCACTGCATGTGTTAAGCCTCATTAAATCTCTTCTTGCCTGACATTTGTACAAGTTGCTTCCAAGAAGTCCATCTGGTCACTTAAGCCCTGCTTTCAATGACAAAGGCTCCTAACAGCTTCATTAAAGGCCTGAGTGGCACTGAGGAATTCCCAGAGGTAATGAGATTCTTCTAATCTCTGATTGATGAAGTATTTATCTAAGTCCGAAACAGATATGAAGACTAATCAGAGTGGGCAGAAAGATGAGAAAGTAATTAGCCAAAGAAGAGTATGCATCTTTTTTGACACAAGACTACCACAAGGTCATAATTATCATGGAAATTTTATCCAATTCCTCCGAAAGTGCTTCTAAAATTTTATCAGGCAACAGTCTAGGCGAGAAATTAAAAGTTAATTGATTTTGGTCAAAGGTCACTTTGTCATGCTAAATTACAGTAGAAACGGTCATCTGGGAAGATGGTTAAAGTAAATGCGGACGAGAGTGAGTTTAAATGGAATAAACCCTTTTCCATCCCTAGGGGCTTTCTAATTACTTGTCCGTCTTCTGGATGTTACACGTCTTGCCAAATCTTTTTGCTTCCGAGGACAAAGGTCAGAGGTGGTGAGCGGTTTGCTTTGGACACTCCCTACTCTATTCCTCAACAAAGGCAAGGTACATTAAATTAATGATGCTTAAGCTTCAGGGCTCCTTCTAAAACCCTGGGGCGGGCCCCAACATGTTTACAAGTACTCTTATACAAGTTTTGGAAGAAAGATCTTTTCATCTTCTTTTTTAAGGAGAACCCCAAATTGTATAAGCTTGCCATCCAACAAAACCTGGATTCTCCCAGACCTACAACCCCTCTCCTCTTCAGTGTTCACCTCGTTACCCAACAGCTTCTGCAAATGTCAGTTGCTAAGTCACTTCAGTCGTGTCCGACTCTGTGTGACCCCATAGACGGCAGCCCACCAGGCTCCCCCGTCCCTGGGATTCTCCAGGCAAGAACACTGGAGTGGGTTGCCATTTAGCAGCACACTATTCAGGACTCCGCTACAGCTGTCAGGACTTCCCCTTCCAGACACGGCCCAGGCAAGACCTCAAGGACAGCCTTATTTCTCAGACAGGGAGGCGGGCAGAGAAAAGAGGAAGACTTGATTATTGCTAAAGCGGATGAAAACAAAATTCTGGTGATCTCAACGTTCTCATAGAACTGACCAGAACATTATTCTTCAATTGAAAACTCGGTATATGTCAGTTTAACTCCCCGTGGTAAACAGTGTACAAGGGGACATGGCTTTTTTTCCCATGAATTTTTTAAATGGTGGTAAATCATACACAACATAAAATTTGCCATTTTAATCATTATTAAAATACAGCTTAACGGCATTAAGCACACGTGCTCTGTTGAGCAATCGTCACCACCAACTGCCAGAACTCACTTCACCTTACAAACTTTTTGGGCCAACCCAATACTGTCTGTCTCTATGAATGTGACAACTCAAGGTACCTCATGGGGCTTCCCAGGTGGCGCAATGGTAAAGAATCCAACAGCCAAGGCAGGAGACACAGGTTTGATCCCTGGTTGGGATCAAACTCCAGTATTCTTGCCTGGAGAATGCCATGGGCAATCTCCATGGCAGACACTTAGCTGGCTACAGTCCATGGGGTTGCAAAGAGTTGAACACGACTGGGCAACTTAGCATGCACACAGTACAGACATGCAAGTGTGTGAAATTAAACAGTGTCCGGCTTGTGACTGGCTCAACTCACTGAGCATAATGCCTTCAAGGTGCACTCATCTTGTAGCAAACATCAGAATTTTCTTCTTTAAGGTGGAATAAAACTCCACTGTCTGTATACATCACATATTGTTTATTCATTTATCTGCCCATGGACAGTTGGTTTGCTTCTACCTTTCAGCTGTTGTGAATAACGTTGCTATGAATGTGGGCACACAAATACTTGTCTGAAGCCCTGCTTTCAAGTCTTCTGAGTATATACTGAGAAGTGGAGTTGCTGGATCATATAGTACCTCTGCTCCACAGTAATGCCACTCTATAGCAACTGCACCGTTTTACGTTCCCAGCAACAGTGTACAAGGATACAAAATTCTCCACATCTTCGCCAACACTTACTCTTTTCTGGCTGTTTTTGGTTTGCAGGGATTCTTTTTGGTAACACTATCCTGATGAGTGTAAAGAGGTATCTCACTGTGGTTTTGATTTGCATTTCCCTAGTAACCCGTGATGCTGAGCATCTCTTTATGCGCTTAATGGCCGTTTGCCCATCCTTGAGTCCTCCGTACAGTTGTTGCTCAGTCACTACGTCGTGTTTCACTCTTTGCGACCCCATGGACTGCAGCTCAGCAGGTTTCTCTGTCCTGCACACTCTCCTGGAATTGGCTCAAATCCATGTCCACTGAGTGGTGATGCTATCTAACCATCTCATCCTCTGCCACCCTCTTTTCCTTTTGTCTTCAATCTTTCCTGGAGGAGGGAATGGCAAACCACTCCAGCATTCTTGCCTCCCTCCCCCACCCTCCCGCTGCCACTCCTCAAGCCCAAGACAGAAAGATTCCATCTTCCCAGAGACTACTTAAGTTATCACAAACAGAATGCTGGTAGAAATATAAACAGTAAAAGGCATTCTGATGTGGTCTCAGACAGAGATGAGGAAAAGACAATCCTTATCATAAAATGAGGAACAACTTGGATAAACTGTGCTCCTGTTCCAGTATTTTGTGGTTGAATTTGGGAGCAACAAAATTGGACTTTTAGCTGGAGTGATTTATAAGTAAATGATTAAAGGTACATCTTGACTGCTCCTGACGGTTTACAGTAAAATGCAAGAGGTAAAAGACTTCCATGTTTACCATGGAATCGTTAAGCAAGAAAAGGAAGAAGGACTTACAGAGTTGGAAAATTCTCCTCCTACCAATGTATTTCATTTATTATTCATTTATTTGACTGCACTGGGTCTTAGTTGCAGCATGCAGAATCCTTTTTTGGTTGTGCCATGTGAATTCTCATTGCAGCATATGAGATCTAGTTCCCAAACCAGTGATCAAAACCTGGGCTTTCTGTACTGGCAGAATCTTAGCCCCTGGATCATCAGGGAAGGACATGCACTCATCTTCTCCTGCGAGAACACCAAAATCGCAACTAGCTGCTGAAAAACCATCCACAGGAGGATGCTGGAACCCACCAAGAAAAAGATACCCCACATCCAAGGACAAAGCAGAAGCCACAATGAGGTGGCAGGAAGGGCAAGATCACATTAACATCAAATCCCATACCTGCCAGGTGGGCGACCCACAAACTGAGGAACAAGAATACCAAAGAAGTTCTCACCCTGTTGCAAACATTCTAGGCCCCACATCAGACTTTCGATCCTGGAGATTTGGCAAAGGGACAGGAATCCCAAGGGAACATGACTCTGAAGGACAGCAGGATTTGATTACAGAACTTCCACAGGACTGGGGGAAACAGATTCTTGGAGGGCACAACAAACAAAGTCTCCCAGTCTATCTATACTGCAAAAAGTGAGAACACTGAGGGAAGGTCAAGTCACCCTTTGATAAGGAGATTCTAGTATTGACCCTATCAAGACAGTGGAAGCACAATCTCAAAGACAATCCAGAGATCCCCAGGACCTGTGATCAGCACAGGTACTAAGAGCAGGGGCCCAGGGTGGGGGAGGGAAACATGGTCTCCTCCACCTATGGGGGCTTCCCGGGTGATGCGATGGTAAAGAATTCACCTGCCAATGCAGGAGATACAAAAGGCATGAGTTCAATCCCTGTGTGGGGAAGATCCCCTGGAGAAGGAAATGGCAACCCACTCCAGTATTCTGGCCTGGGAAATCCCATGGACAGAGAACCCTGGTGGGTTACAGTCCATGGGGTCACAAAGAGTCGGACATGACTGAGTGCTCTTGCATACCATATATGCCTCCACCTATATATCAAGGGACAGGGCTGGCTGGAGCCACGGGGCAGCCATCTCAGCCCAGGAGAGCCTGAGGGCCCCAGCAGACAGCCACCACCTCAGGGGCAGAGAATCACAAGAGAGGGGCCCCAACAGACAGCCACTGCAGAGCCAACGTGCCAAGCCAGACCTGGGAGGCAGAGCATCAAGTCAAAGAGGATTGCTCCCCAGCCTTAAGGTTGAAATGTTATGACATGATGACATGGACTTGTTACCCTTTTCTTCTTTCCTATTTCTCCTTTAGAACAGGAATGTCTACCCTTTGCCTGTGCCACCATTATGTCTGAAAAGCACATAATTCGTTTGGTTTCACAGACTCACAGCTGAAGAGGAATTTGCCTCTGCATAGAATGGCACCTGAGTCGCACTCGTATCTGATTTACATGCTGTTCAGACAAGATTTTGGACTTAGACTTTAAAGCTGATGCTGGAAAGAATGAAACTTCAGGAACTGTTGGGATTAATGAGTATATTGTGCGGACAAGAAGGACATGACTTTGGGGAAGGGACAAGGGCAAATTTATGAATGAATGTTTGAGGGGCCCCCGAACTCATATGTTGAAATCCTAACCCCAAGATGATGGTATTAGAAAGCCAGGCCTTTGGCATGTGGATAGATGATGAGGATGGAGCCCTTACAAATGGACTTAGTACACTTATAAAAGGCCAGAGAACTCTCACCCTCACATGAGGACAGGGAGGAGACAGCTGTCCATGGACCGGGAAGCAGGCTCTCACCAGACTTGGAATCTGCTGGTGCTTTGACCTTCAACTTTCAGGCCTTTGGAGTTTTATGAAATAAATGTTTAGGTCACCCAGTTATGGCATTTTGGTCACAGCCCAAACTAAGACATCACCTACTATAGCTGCCTCAACTCTTCATCTCATTCTTCCCAAGCCTTTCTCTAATGAACTGCACTGTCCTAAGCTCCATGCCCAGCCTGGACAACCTCCACCTGGGCTCACAGACAAAAAGCTAAGAAATGACTATTAGACCCACTTAGAAGCAGCATCATGAAGGGTTTTCCAGAAAACAGAAGGGAAATTTTAATAAAGCAAGACAGCTCAGGCATCAAAATCAAGGCTTTTTCATCAAGGGAAAGTAACTACACAACCTACAGAAATACCAGTAATGGTGCTCTGTTCCAATCTCATCACAGTCCACAGACAGAGACACATTTAGTGAAGAGCAGGCCGCTGCACGCAGCCCAGCAGGAGGCCCTCACCTCCAGGACCAGCCCAGGAGGTGACAAAACAGACAATCTTCTGGTCACCTTATGCCCACTTCATGCTCTCTAATCCTTCTGCGTGGGGTCAGGGGGGTCAGGAGAAGCAAATGTGAGCAGTACCCCTGAATCGTAGATGGGGTGACCTGGGGTGCACAGTGGCCTGGCTGCCTTTGGGCATCACTAAGCCCAGAAGAACCTGCATCCAATTTCCCCCAGTCGCCTATAGCTGAGAAACAGTGTGCATCCCCAAATCAGCTGCAATCAACCTTCTAAGTATTTGCTGAGAAAAAAACTTACTGTTCTGGGTGCTACAGGGTATGAGAGTGATTTATGACATCTGCTTCCTATCAGCTTATATTTCAGATAGCAATATTATACATATATTGATATTATCTGTAGTAGACGATTATACATAATAGACTTTATATCACATATTATACATCACACATCATATATAGGAGAACTAGATAATAGATTATATATTTTATTTAGATAATTGTTTAGTTCAATTCAGTCACTCAGTCGTGTCTGACTCTTTGCGACCCCATGAATTGCAGCACCCCAGGCCTCCCTGTCCATCACCAACTCCCGGAGTTCACTCAAATTCACGTCCATTGAGTCGGTGATGCCATCCAGCCATCTCATCCTCCGTCGTCGCCTTCTCCTCCTGCCCCCAATCCCTCCCAGCATCAGAGTCTTTTCCAGCGAGTCAACTCTTCGCATGACGTGGCCAAAGTACTGGAGTTTCAGCTTTAGCATCATTCCTTCCAAAGAAATCCCAGAGCTGATCTCCTTCAGAATGGACTGGTTGGATCTCCTTGCAGTCCGAGGGACTCTCAAGAGGCTTCTCCAACACCACAGTTCAAAAGCTTCAATTCTTCGGCGCTCAGCTTTCTTCACAGTCCAACTCTCACATCCATACATGATCACTGGAAAAACCATAGCCTTGACTAGATGGACCTTTGTTGGCAAAGTAATGTCTCTGCTTTTGAATATGCTATCTAGGTTGGTCATAACTTTCCTTCCAAGGAGTAAGCATCTTTTAATTTCATGGCTGCAGTCACCATCTGCAGTGATTTTGGAGCCCCCAAAAAATAAAGTCTGACACTGTTTCCACTCTTTCCCCATCTATTTCCCATGAAGTGATGGGACCGGATGCCATGATCTTCGTTTTCTGAATGTTGAGCTTTAAGCCAACTTTTTCACTCTCCTCTTTCACTTTCATCAAGAAGCTTTTTAGTTCCTCTTCACTTTCTGCCATAAGGGTGGTGTCATCTGCATATCTGAGGTTATGGACATTTCTCCTGGCAATCTTGATTCCACCTTGTGTTTCTTCCAGCCCAGCGTTTCTCATGATGTACTCTGCATATAAGTTAAATAAGCAGAGTGACAATATACAGCCTTGACGTACTGCTTTTTATTCCATGTCCAGTTCTAACTGTTGCTTCCTGATCTGCGTGTAGGTTTTTCAAGAGGCAGGTCAGGTGGTCTGGTGTTCCCATCTCTCTCAGAATTTTCCAGTTTATTGTGATCCACACAGTCAAAGGCTTTGGCATAGTCAATAAAGCAGAAATAGATGTTTTTCTGGAACTCTCTTGCTTTTTCCATGATCCAGCGAATGTTGGCAATTTGATCTCCGGTTCCTCTGCCTTTTCTAAAACCAGCTTGAACAACTGGAAGTTCACGGTTCACTTATTGCTGAAGCCTGGCTTGGAGAATTTTGAGCATGACTTTACTAGCATGTGAGATGAGTGCAATTGTGCGGTAGTTTGAGCATTCTTTGGCATTGCCTTTCTTTGGAATTGGAATGAAAACGGACCTTTTCCAGGCCTGTGGCCACCGCTGAGTTTTCCAAATTTCCTGGCATGTTGAGTACAGCACTTTCACAGCATCATCTTTCAGGGTTTGAAATAGCTCAACTGGAATTCCATCACCTCCACTAGCTTTGTTTGTAGTGATGCTTTCTAAGTAAGGCCCACTTGACTTCACATTCCAGGATGTCTGGCTCTAGGTGAGTGATCACACCATTGTGATTATGTGGGTTGTGAAGATCTTTTTTGTACAGTTCTTCTGTGTATTTTTGCCACCTCTTCTTAATATCTTCTGCTTCTGTTAGGTCCATACCATTTCTGTCCTTTATTGAGCCCATCTTTGCATGAAATGTTCCCTTGGTATCTACTTTTCTTGAAGAGCTCTCTAGTCTTTCCCATTCTGTTGTTTTCCTCTATTTCTTTGCATTGATCGCCAAGGGAGGCTTTCTTATCTCTTCTTGCTATTCTTTGGAACTCTGCATTCAGATGCTTATATCTTTCCTTTTCTCCTCTGCTTTTCACTTCTCTTCTTTTCACAGCTATTTGTAAGGCCTCTCCAGACAGCCATTTTGCTTTCTTGCATTTCTTTTCCAGATAATTTTAGAAAATAATATATGTAAAATGAGGTTTCTCCAGTGGTTCAATGGAGAAGGCAATGGCACCCCACTCCAGTACTCTTGGCTGGAAACTCCCATGGATGGAGGAGCCTAGTAGGCTGCAGTCCATGGGGTCATGAAGAGTTGCATATGACTGAGCAACTTCACTTTCACTTTTCACTTTCATGCATTGGAGAAGGAAATGGCAACCCACTCCAGTGTTCTTGCCTGGAGAATCCCCGGGACGGTAGAGCCTGGTGGGCTGCCATCTATGGGGTCGCACAGGATCGGACACAGCTGAAGTGACTTAGCAGCAGCAGCAGCAGTGGTTGAAACCATAAAGAATCTGCCTGCATTGCAGGAGACCAAAGCTCAATCCCTGGGTTGAGAAGATGCCCTGGAGAAGGGACTAGCAACCCATTCCAGTGTGCTTGTCCTCCATGGACAGAGGAGCCTGGCAGGCTACAGTCCATGGGGTCACAAAGAGTTGGAGATGATGGAGCAGCTAACTGTACTTCTACCACATCTATGTAATATGTAACAGAGGATTATATGTAGTCTATACAGAAAAGTTTACATATTATAATAGATTATGCATGTTATATATGTAGTGGATTATATAATCCTATAAGTATATATCTTTGTAAGTGGAAGCTGTAAATGTGTACTATGACAGTATGTGAAACTGAAGCTTGTGCAATGAGCACATGAGGAAAGGAGGGAGAAACAGCCTGGTCCTGAATGAGTGCCACCTTCTTTCCAGGGAAGCACAGTTTGAAAATCCATGCTCTAAATCCTACCTATCAAAATGAGTCAATTTTTTCGAAACTTAACATGACAAATATAAAATACTTAGGAATCAAGACATTCTATTCAGGTAAAGAATGCTATGGTATAATAAAGGCTGTAATTACATGAGAGTAAGTAGTTGGGAGCAGTTTTTTCTTTTCATTGGCTTCAGTAAGATCAGAATTAAAATCATATTTTTTTAAGTATACCCATACATTTCAAACCCTAGAGGTTCTGTGGTAAAGAATCCATTTGCCAAGCAGGAGATGGGGGGTCGATCCCTGGGTCAGGAAGACTCCTTGGAGAAGGAAATGGCAACTCACTCCAGTATTCTTGCCTGGCCTGGAAAATTTCTTGGAAATACGAGCATGGCAGTCTATAGTCCACAGGTTTGCAAAAGTCCACAACTTAGCGACTCAACAACAACAAAGTATACCTCAATAAAATTGTGTGTGTGTTTTCTTTTAAAGTACAGCCATGTTTGAGCAAGTTCCAATATCAAACTGCAGATTTACACAAAAGAAGTCTCCACTTCATATCAAGATCTCTAAATAGAGACAGATTTCCTACATCATTTAAAGTATGATTCTAATTGCCATCAACCATGAAGTAAACTTGGAAATGGGTCCTCTCCCAGTTGAACTCTGAGATGGCAGCATCTCTGGCCAACAGACTTGAGCAAAAGCCTCCCAGAGACCCTGGGCTATGCCGCCAGGCTCACAGAAACTGTGAAAATAACTAGCCATTTGCTACACAGCAATAGAAAAACAATCATAGAAAAAGAAAGAGAATTATTCCAGAAAACCATCTACTTCTGCCTCATTGACTACCCAATAGTCTTTGACTGTGTGAATCAAACTGTGGAAAATTCTTTAAGAGATGGGAACAGACCACCTGACCTGCCTCTTGAGAAACCCAGATGCAGGTCAAGAAGCAAGTTAGAACCAGGCATGGAACCAGACTGGTTCCAAATTGGGAAAGGAGTATGTCAAGACTGTACACTATCATTCTGCTTATTTAACTTATATGCAGAGTAGATCATGTGAAATGCCAGCTGGATGACGCACAGGCTGGAATCAAGATTGCCAGGGGTCAACAACCTCAGATATGCAGATAGTACCACACTAATGGCAGGAAGTGAAGAGGAACTAAAGAGCCTCTTGATGAAAGTGAAAGAGGAGAGTGAAAAAGCTGTCTTAAAACTCAACATTCAAAAATTGAAGATCACAGCATCTGGTCCTATCACTTCATGGCAAATAGATGGGAAAGCAATAGAAATAGTGACAGACTTTATTTTCCTGGGCTCCCAAACCACTGAGGATGGTGACTGCAGTAATGAAATTATAAGACCCTTACTCCTTGGAAGAAAAACTATGACAAGTGTAGTGTATTAAAAAGCAGGGACATCACTTTGCCGACAAAGGTCTGAATAGTCAGGGCTATGGTTTTTCCAGTAGTCATGAACAGATGTGAGAACTGGACCATAAAGAAGGCTGAGCACCAAAGAACTGGAAGCTTTTGAATCATGGTGTTGGAGAAGACTCTTGAGAGTCCCTGGGACTGCAAAGGGATCAAACGAGTCCATCCTAAAGGAAAGCAGTCCTGAATATTCATTGGAAGGACTGATGCTGAACTGCAATACTTTGGCCACCTAATGCAATCCAAGAAGCCAGCTCATTAGAAGAGATCCTGATGCTAGGAAAGATTGAAGGAAGGAGAAGGGGATGACAGACGATGAGATGGTTGGATGGTATCACTGATTCAATGAACATGAGTTTGAGCAAACTCTGGGAGATGGTGAAGGACAGGGAAGTCTGGCGTCCTGCAGTCCATGGGATCACAAATAGTGGGACAAGACTTGGCAACTGAACAACAACAACAATAGTTGCCCTTTTAAAAAATTATCAAAATACAAGGCTTATATTTCTTTCAGTGTGCAAATTTACATTTTTGACTTTGAAATACTCTTTATCTTGCGGAACTGAACAGTTAACTTATGTTGTGTGAATGTTACAAACAAAGAACTGAATTTAATAAAAGTTGATTCAAAGGAAAAAAAGAAGAAAAGAGAGAAGAGATCAGGGTACACAGACACACACCAGGCTGCGCCCATACAGCGGGAGATCCACGTGAGGATGGAGAGAACCAGGGAAAGCCTCAGCTGAAGCCGGCACCGCCAGCTCCTGGATCTTAGAATTTCAGCCTCCAGAACAGAGAGAAAACATTTATGTTGTCTACACCAACAATGAAAACAAAACTGACTTCCGATAGGCCACACTTTAGGACACAAAATGTGATAAGGTCACTAAAAACAGATCTGATCGTCTAGCCAAGGCAGAAGCAGCTTGCTTTGGCATTGAGACCAAGATCACAACCTAGGCGGCCCGGGGACAAACTGCTGAAGAAGGCCCGGCATCACCAGGGTCAGGCCTCCTGAAGGTGGACCGAGGTGGGCACCCGCCACCACGCGCCACCATTCCCAACTCACAGCAGCAAGTGAGTCGGGGTCACAGGAGCTGCAGTTGGCCATCCAGCTCCTGAGTCAGTGCCCTGGCGGCAGAGACAAGCGTGCAGCTGGCCAGGCCTAAGGCAGGGCCCTGGCTAGGCTGACACAGAGAGCCTGGGGGCCTTGCTCACCATCTGTAAGGGGGTCAGGGTGGTGTTTGGTGCAGAAGTAGCACAGCGCTCAGCCTGACCCACTACCCTCCACCAAGGCAGGTGGAGAATCCATGGTCTTTCCCTAAATGCAACATACAGACTTAATTTAACAAAGGTAATGAGTCAAATCAAAAAGGCTTACATTTCTTCTCATTACTTACAATTAAAGAAAAACAGACCAAATTTTTATCTTCAACACCTTCCAGGAAGCTACTTGCAATTGCCTTTCCCTAAGCTCTGCCGCTATGAAAAATGCAGCTCACACAGAGAGAAGGATGGAAGAACCATTGGTACATTTTTAAGTAGTCACGGAACACGATGTACACATATACATTATATTTGAAATAGATTTTATTGATGCAGCCCACACCTACCCGATCCTGGTGGCCTGTTTGTGTTTCCCAGCTTTGTTTTCCACCTCTCCTTCTTCTCTAAATCTATACTTTCTCAAAACCGACTTTACTTTCCAATAATGCAAAACCTCCCCACACCTCCCCACCTTCACTACCTTCGGGAAGGGCGGGAGAGGGGAGCTCTGAAAACTAGAACAAACAGAAGAATATAAATAAGATCCTTCTCCTCCAGGGCCCCAAGCGACACTAGAGACAAGGAGGTCTGGAAATCAAAGAGAAGGCAGAGAAGATGTGAGGTCAACACTCACATGGAAATTCTCCCGGAAGTCTAAGAGCCCACTGTAGCATACAGCAAATATGCAATTTATAAAGTCCTTCATAAATAGTATCTCTTAAGTATTCTCAACAATCCTCTTTTTGAAGTCCTGTAACTGCTAAGTAGGGAAGCTAGGATGTAAACTCATACCTTAGTCTGAAAATATTTAGCATATCACTTTTGAAAGATCTGCAATCCGTACCAGAATGCCTGAATAATCTATTTCTTCTCATTAAATGAATGGCAGTTAAAAAAAAAAAAAAAGTACTGGTATCTGTAATCATATTTAGGAAACCACCTAAAAATGAAAGAATGAAAATCAGAAGGTCAACTCCAGCCTTTGCTGGTGGCTGCTATAGACACACAGCCCCATCCATCCAGGAGAGTGCTAAAAAAAATCTCAGCGACTCCTCATTCCAGTATCTCAGAGCCCCTCTCAGGAAGTTCCTCATAATATAACCTATATCCCTCTTCCCTTAGTCCATTTCCTTCTGACCTCTGCACTTAGAGACCACATAACCCTCCTCCCACCATTCATAACACTTCCATTTACTCTACATTTTTAACGTTTAAGTTTAGGTTTTTTTAGTCTTACTCATAAAAATCAGGTGGTTTGTTTTTTTTCCACACTAGCTTCTGACTTTCACACTGCCATGTGACTCGTCGTCAATGCTGTACTGAACAGAGAAGAAAGCAAAGGAAGCAGGCGGTCAGCCAGGGTTTCACTCAGCATTGTCTCTGCCTGTGCATCGCATCTCCAGTTGGCCACAAGGGAAGACTGTTTAAGGCAAAGTGGAAATGCAGCGTTCTCCCCCCTTTCTGCCATCTACTCAAAGGCAGGCGGCAATAAGAACAAAGAGCCTGTCTCTTAAACGCCAAACTTCTCATCTTAGGGACAAAGGAGAGAGGGCAGGGCAGGCAAAACCCGGTCCACCCAGAACCAGCTGGCAGATGGCAGGTCAGAGGGCATCAGGGGGCTGAAATGCTTCTCACAACAGGTGGGTAGTCGGAAGGATGAGGAGGGCAAGAAGGCTTCATGCAGCTCAGAGCAGTTCGAGACTTCTCTGAAACTTGCTAAGATCCCTATTACACGGGCATGTTCACTTTAGGAAAATGCACCAAGCTCCCCAGTACGATGTGTGTCCTTTACATTTGAAGAAAAAGTTTTCCATGTGCCCTTTCCTTAGTAATTCAGCAAGAGAGGACACTCTCCAAACCAAGCTTCTCTTTTCTCCTATGGAGAAAAAGATTGCCTCTTTTGTTCCTAAAAGTAAAAATGGAAAAACAAAAAATCCCTTTGGGCCAGCTAGGTATCATAGAAAACAGGATAGACGACAAAGACCCAGCCAACCACAGCTTCAGATAAAGATGCAGAACCGTAATGGATACAGAAGTAAGGACTCGGAAACAAATCCTGAAGAACACAGAGAAAACTATTCCTCCATGCCAACCTACCACATCGGGGAAAAGAGTATTTAGTTGTGGGTAACAAGAGTGAGCTGAAGTTTTTTTAGGACAATAGAGACCCAGAGAAATTATAGTTTTAACCATTGGAAAAAGATAATTGCAGTTATTTGACTAAGGGGAAAGCAAAGATGGTTAATATTCAGTTTACTTAGGACCCAATATATGCCACATATAGTGCCAAGCTCATCATTTAAGGCTCATGATATTTGAGGTATGTGTCTTATTGCCCCCGTTTTAGACATGAGAAAAGTGAGCAATATTTACAATAAACAGTGAATGGAGAAAAATTATAGATAACAATTAGGTGAAGAAGGAATGGAGTTATAGCGAAGTCTTGCTTAAGGATGAAAGTAAATCTCTTGGAATAAAGCCCTGAACAACTAATAATTTCTTATTTCAGAACTCAAAGAATTTTAGAGCTAACAGAGACCAACTCATTTTGGGGGGGGGCGGGGAAGGACAGAATTATATATTTCAACACAAGTCTTTCCCTCCCCACCCGCCAACACTTTTTTCATTCAGCATTGTGTTAACAAAAGTTTGCTGAGTACATAGCATAGTCTAGAGCATCTTTAAAATTCTAATTAATCATCTCCCTTAACTTTCCACCTAAAAGACCTAAACAATGCACACTCTGTAGACAGTTATTCTTTCTTTCACCTGCCCAGATAAATCTACAAAAACAATAATAATAATCAATTTAAGAAACACTGAACATAAGCTCCAAGTTCTAGGAAAATTACAATTCTAACTACAAAAATGTCCTTATTTTTACAAAGTACATTCTTGTTACCATCATAGCCTTCCAAAGGTCACCTACACCAATCAAGCAAGGTCTGTGTATATGACCTTGTCCCAGAATTAACCACGGTCCACTGAATGGTCATTTGTATTAACAAGATTCACGTTTTAACATATGATTCTGATGAGGAGAACGTTCAGGCTGTTCCAGAGGCCTCTTTTGGGTCTAAATCTGGTTTAATTTTCCTAATAATGAAAAAAGGGAGCTAAACTCCAAATTTCTCAGATATTACAATTCCAGTGATGCTCTTTATACATGCACACAGGAATAACAAAAATTATTCTCTTTCCTGATTTATTTAAATCATGAGCAGAGAGATTTGGTGCCAAGAATAAAATGTTAGCCAAATTAAATTTGCATCATTTGCACACCCATTCAGCAAATGAAGAATTAGCACCTACTATTATAGGCTCATTTCTTCCAAACCATATTTTATCTTTTTTCCTTCATCGGTGACAGTTTCTTTGACCCCTGCCAGTTTCCCTGAAATACAATTTTAAACTTCCTTAAATTTCCTTACAGCGGATTTTGGCTTTGTTATTGTCAGTGGAGATTCTCTAAATATTTAAAATACTGATTCATAATTAGCTAATAAAAATGTTTTTAAATTTATTTTTTAGAAGTCTTCATAATGAAGAGCATATACAAAAACATTTACAGATAACATCACACTTAATGGTGAAAACTGAATGCTTTCTACCCAAGAACAGGAACAAGGCAACATTATCTTCTTGGACGTGCTAGCCAATATGATAAGGGAGGAAAAATTGGTTAACTAACTTAGCCAGAATTCAAACATGGGACTCTCAGACTCCATTACGCTCTGAAGCAGAAGCTCCATGAAAAGAAAGTACTCTAAAAGACAAAAAAGCTTTTTTTTTACACACTGAGTTGTAGGAGTGTATAAGAAAGTGAAAAGTGAACGTGTTAGTTGCTCAGTCATGTCTGACTCTTTGCGACCCCATCGACTATAACCTCTATCCATGGAATTCTCCAGACAAGAACACTGGAGTGGGTTGCCATTCCCTTCTCCAAGGGATCTTCCTGACCCAGGGATCGAACGCAGGTCTCCCACATTGCAGGCAGATTTTTTACTGTCTGAGCCACCAGGGAAGCGTAGCAGTGTAGCAAACATCCAAATAATGATATGCAGCTGGAAACTAAAATCACTGAACCCAGAAGAGAAGTCTAACTAGAGGTGTATTAACCGGGCAGTAATGACATGCATAAATGGTGGGTGAAGCTTGGCAAAAACATGATTATTCACTGAAGAGGATCCAGTGTTCCTACGGAGAACATCAATTTGACAGTGAGAATTGGAAGGAGAAACTGAAGGCAGCAGGAAAGGAATGAAGAGCAAAAACAGAAGACAGCCAGGAGAAAGGGTCTGACCCTGAAGCCAATGGCAGAAGACGCTTCAAGGAGAAGAAAAGAGGTGGCTTCCCTGGTGGTTTAGTGGTAAAGAATCCTCCTGCCAATGCAGGAGACACGGGTTCAATCCTTGATCTGGGAAGATCCTACATGCCACAGAGCATCTAAGTCCGTGTGCCACAACTATTGAGCTGGTGCTCTAGAGCCCGGGAGCTGCAACTGTTGAAACCTTGCCCATGCTCTCAACAAGAGTAGCCACCACAATGAGAAGCCCTCCGGAGAGCAGCCCCCGCTCACTGCAACTAGAGAGAAACCTGCATGCAATGAAGACCCAGCACGCTCAAAAATAAAATAAATAAAATTAAAAACAAAAAAGGAGCAGAAGAGAGACAAGAGTATTCAAAGAAGTAGACAGAGCTGCTCTGAGAAAGATACATGGGAACAACCTTCTGCATAAAATTTCTTGTTCTGAGTATAACTCATATCTGGCACAGTTTTGAATAAGAAGCTAAGGCTTTCTTCCCTTTAACTTGTTATCTTTAAACTTGAAGCACTTGCTGGGCTTCTATTTTGGATTTTAGAACCAAGGAGCTATGGAAATTACATGATCAGGGAGTCTGGCACAATAAAATGGGTATTTTAAGCCACAGATACTAGAGGCCACAGATGAGGTTGCTCAGAAACATAAGGCTACGTTTTATCTTTTTAACTGTTGCCTAGAAGAGAGAAGCCAGTTGCCCAGAGGGAATCAGTAGTATTAGAAAACTTAGCCACAATTCCTGAAAGATCACAGAAGTGGTACAGTGCTAACAACACAAAGTTTGGTTTCCTGGGGCTGCATTCAGTGTGGCAGTGAATACACGTGTTCTCAGAATGGGACCCAGTTGTACTAGCCTATTCCCAGTAAGGGAACCAAAAGGCCTGGGAACAAGGTAAAATCAAAACTGGCTTGACCAAATGTGTGTTTAAGATACAATGTAACAGCCACACCTGCAAGACAGCTAACATGACCAACACAAAGAGGAAAGGCAAATAAACTACACTCCTGGAATTTCAAAGGACAATAACAACACATAGCTTTCTTAAATGCAAAGACAGAAAATTTTAGGGGAAATGATTCTCTTATATGTCAAAATTTTCTTTAGTCCATATATAACAAAGATTAAAAATAAAATCTCCTGCATCCCAAAGAGATAAAGAAATGCAGAGATGAAGGAAAAAAATTCTCATGCTCAAAGAATTCTCCCTAAATTATTTTGGCTAATGCCTCAATACTCCATTTTATGTCATTTGTGTGTAAACAAAGATTTAATGACTAATGCCACTCATGACATAGATTACTGTCAGCATCTGTGTTTTTCTGATGGCAACCCACTGAGTGGTCCATTTGAAGGACCACATGGTGAGTGGGTGGTGAAGAAAAAGAAAGGACCACAGTGTAATCTTTCCAAGCTTTAATTCCTGTCCACAGAAAAGCAGGTTCACACAGGTTTAAGACACATGCTTAGAAGGAGAAAACACACAGGAACTGGGAAACATTTTGGCAACATGGGTTAGATTGTTCTACCTGAACATAACTTCCTTTCTCACATTAGCAAAACTTCAATGAATCACACATTTCCCCCCACCCCATGGATCTTCTATGGCTATAAAATATATTTCATATTCTATAAAATATATTGATAGAGTGCCTGATGAACTATGGAGTGAGGTTCGTGACACTGTACAGGAGACAGGGATCAAGACCATCCCCATGGAAAAGAAATGCAAAAAGGCAAAATGGCTCTCTGGGGAAGCCTTACAAACAGCTGTGAAAAGAAAAGAGGTGAAAAGCAAAGGAGAAAAGGAAAGATATAAGCATCTGAATGCAGAGTTCCAAAGAATAGCAAGAAGAGATAAGAAAGCCTCCGTTGGCGATCAGTGCAAAGAAATAGAGGAAAACAACAGAATGGGAAAGACTAGAGAGCTCTTCAAGAAAATTAGAGATACCAAGGGAACATTTCATGCAAAGACGGGCTCAATAAAGGACAGAAATGGTATGGACCTAACAGAAGCAGAAGATATTAAGAAGAGGTGGCAAGAATACACAGAAGAACTGTACAAGAAAGATCTTCATGACCCGGATAATCATGATGGTGCGATCACTCATCTAGATCCAGACATCCTGGAATGTGAAGTCAAGTGGGCCTTAGAAAGCATCACTACGAACAAAGCTAGTGGAGGTGATGGAATTCCAGTTGAGCTATTTCAAATCCTGAAAGATGATGCTGTGAAAGTGCTGCACTCAATATGCCAGCAAATTTGGAAAACTCAGCAGTGGCCACAGGACTGGAAAAGGTCAGTTTTCATTCCAATCCCAAAGAAAGGCAATGCCAAAGAATGCTCAAACTACCGCACAATTGCACTCATCTCACATGCTAGTAAAGTCATGCTCAAAATTCTCCAAGCCAGGCTTCAGCAATACGTGAACCATGAACTTCCAGATGTTCAAGCTGGTTTTAGAAGAGGCAGAGGAACCAGATATCAAATTGCCAACGTCCGCTGGATCATGGAAAAAGCAAGAGAGTTCCAGAAAAACATCTATTTCTGCTTTATTGACTATGCCAAAGCCTTTGACTGTGTGGATCACAATAAACTGTGGAAAATTCTGAGAGAGATGGGAATACCAGACCACCTAACCTGCCTCTTGAGAAATCTGTATGCAGGTCAGGAAGCAACAGTTAGAACTGGACAGGGAACAACAGACTGGTTCCAAATCGGAAAAGGAGTACGTCAAGGCTGTATATTGTCACCCTGCTTATTTAACTTCTATGCAGAGTACATCACGAGAAATGCTGGACTGGAAGAAACACAAGCTGGAATCAAGATTCCCGGGAGAAATATCAATCACCTCAGATATGCAGATGACACCACCCTTATGGTAGAAAGTGAAGAGGAACTAAAAAGCCTCTTGATGAAAGTGAAAGTGGAGAGTGAAAAAGTTGGCTTAAAGCTCAACATTCAGAAAACGAAGATCATGGCATCTGGTCCCATCACTTCATGGGAAATAGATGGGGAAACAGTGGAAACGGTGTCAGACTTTATTTTTTGGGGCTCCAAAATCACTGCAGATGGTGACTGCAGCCATGAAATTAAAAGACGCTTACTCCTTGGAAGAAGAGTTATGACCAACCTAGATAGCATATTCAAAAGCAGAGACATTACTTTGCCGACTAAGGTCCATCTAGGTTTTTCCAGTAGTCATGTATGGATGTGAGAGTTGGACTGTGAAGAAGGCTGAGTGCCAAAGAATTGATGCTTTTGAACTGTAGTGTTGGAGAAGACTCTTGAGAGTCCCTCGGACTGCAAGGAGATCCAACCAGTCCATTCTGAAGGAGATCAACCCTGGGATTTCTTTGGAAGAAATGATGCTAAAGCTGAAACTCCAGTACTTTGGCCACCTCATGCAAAGAGTTGACTCACTGGAAAAGACTGATGCTGGGAGGGACTGGGGGCAGGAGGAGAAGGGGACGACAGAGGATGAGATGGCTGATGGCATCACGGACTCGATAGACTTGAGTCTGAGTGAATTCCGGGAGTTGGTGATGGACAGGGAGGCCTGGCATGCTGCGATTCATGGGGTCGCAAAGAGTCGGACACGACTCAGCCACTGAACTGAACTGAGAGACTCTGTCTTCTCCAGGATTTACAAGAGCAGTGAATTTTCTATCTGAATTAATATAACCCCTGATCTCCCCCATATACTTTAAAAATATGAATTAAAATAAATTTTCATAGATCACTAACATTATTAATAAATATGTATTGATATTTACTCCTAGGAACTTTCCTTCTCTCAACTCCACCAAAAGAACAGTGAATGAGAGAATTCACATTAATAATATTGTGTTTTAATTTTTAAGTCTATGACACAGAAATCTGAAGCATTTAGTTCTTTTTATTTAAATATATGCTATGCAGTTTCTTACTTTTAAAAGGCTAGAGAGTCACAATCATATCCAGATGAACCATCTTTTTATTTTCAAAAACAAACTTTTGTAACTTGAGACAACAAATTAAAAATTGGCGATAAATCGTAAGAAAAAATGATTCAACATATCAGCAGCAGTGATTAGACTATTTGCAAAGATGCAGTTGGATTTGCCTTGACTAATTCTAACATATACTTAACACACGCAGATGTAAAAACAAAGAAATCAACAGAACAATCAAGTACCACCTTTAATCAGCTAACTTAGTTAACAACAGGAAGTATTTATGAATGTGCATTTTCACACTAGAATTTCCAGCACACTGCCAATGGCACCCCACTCCAGTACTCTTGCCTGGAAAATCCCATGGATGGAGGAGCCTGGTAGGCTGCAGTCCATGGGTCGCTAAGAGTCGGGCACGACTAAGCGACTTCACTTTCACTTTTCACTTTCATGCATTGGAGAAGGAAATGGCAACCCACTCCAATGTTCTTGCCTGGAGAATCCCAGGGATGGGGGAGCCTGGTGGGCTGCTGTCTATGGGGTGGCACAGAGTCGGACACAACTGAAGTGACTTAGCAGCAGCAGCAGCAGCCAAAGGGTTAAATATGTGAGAAGAAGGTATCCTGTGAATACAATTGTTTGACATTTCATGAAAACTCTTGGGTAGGGGGTAGGAGGGAAAGTTTAAGAGGGAGGGGACATTTGTATACCTACGGCTTATTCACGTTGTCCAGGCAGAAAGCAACACAACATTGTAAAGCAATTATCTTTCAATTAAAAAAAAAAAAAGGACCGTAGAAGTAGCTAAATAATAAAACTCTTAAATAAAACTCTTCTCACATATGAGAAAGAAATCACAACTATCGGGGAGGACAAAACCCTCATGGGAACTCACTTTACCAAAACTAAAAAATGCATTCTCAAATTTTAAATCTTATGGCAGTCTACTGCACATCATGACCAGGCCAAAGATGACTTATTTCCCAGGTCTTTTAAGAAGAGACAGCACGGATCTTGATCCAAAAACTGAAATGAGAGGTTTGATCTCATTATTTGGAAGTTTGGACTCTCCCTGGTTGAGCCCGAAACTCAAGGCCACACTTAACAAAAACACTCATTGTGAATAGTGGAATCCAAAATCTAACGTTCCCCCCTTATAGAAACATAGCTTTCTTCCAAGACTTACAAATGAGCATTATTCCACAGAAGTGAGGGCAAGTTAGCTAACAGATTTTTCCACAAGCACGTGCTGAATCAGATGAAATCATGGCGAGCTTTCCCAGTGGCGCCCAGCGCCTCCACCGACAGCCTCTGAGCAGCAGACAGGCAGTACCCGGAGACCTGGGGCTTGCAGGCAGGACAAAAGCAAAGATCATCACCTAAATCCTTCTTACGCTGGCCAGGGTCAGAGCCTTAGCACTCCTGCTTCACCTGAACCTTCAGGAGTCAGAGTAACAAAATCTGAGCAGTCACCGCAAGACTTGAAAAATCAAGTTCTTACCTACAGAAGAAGGTTCAGTTTTAACTTTCACACCCTCGTGTTCTTTCTTGCTAGGAAAAACACCCTAAGATTCATCGCAAGTTGGCTGTGAGCAACTGAGGAATAAAGTAGATGTTGTGGATTTCCTCCTCTATGTGAAATGACATTCAAAGAAGTTCGAGGGCCAGAAGGAGTTTGGGATAGACAGGGGGGTGGAGGTGAGGAGTGGGAACTGGGGGAGAGGGTGATGATCTGGTGAGGGGCGGGTCTTATGTCTGGACCATCTCTCTACTTGCTTATTATAACCAGTCTCCCAAAGGCTCCTTAGAAACAATTTTATCAGCTTCTCCCTCTGGATCAGAACCGGCCTCATATCCCATCCCCAGTCTTTCATCATCCCTCTCCAGCTACCAGCCCATTGCTCTCCTTTTCTCAAGCTCTAACTTTAGAAAGTTATTATAAAGTAATACAAAAATCACTTTGACCCCATTTGCTTCTAATGGGCAATAAGGATGAAACTCTCAAAGAGCAGCAAACCTTTATACTACATCCAGTTTCTGAGTATAGAAAAAGAAAAGCTACCAATTCCTTTCCTGAACCCTAAAGCAACCACTGAGAAATGAGTTGCTCAGTCGTGTTCGACTCTGCGACCCCATGGACTGTAGCTCGCCAAGTTCCTCCATCCATGTGATTTTTCCAGGCAAGAATACTGGAGTGGGTTGCTATTTCGTTCTCCAGGGAATCTTCCCAACCCAGGGATCAAACCCCGGTCTTCTGCATTGGAGGCAGATTCTTTATCGCCTGAGCCACCAGGGAAATGAGGAATGATTATTATTCCTACTTTAATGGATGATGTGCTAGTCTAGAAAATCAAAGACAGTCAGATAAAAATGTGTTGCAATTATTAAGCAAGTTCAATAAAGGACCATATGGCGAATAGACAAAATGAATAGTCTTCTACATATGAGTAATAACCACTTAAAAGGCAAAGAGGATCCCAAACTCCAGGGCCTTGTCTTAACCGAGGCCCCAAGGAGTTTCTGTGTCTTGCTATTTACCTTCTTGGAATTTAAAGTTGAAGAGATTTAGAAATTACTATGGCTCAGCTGGTAAAGAATCCACCTGCACTGCAGGAGACCTGGGTTCAATCCCTGGCTTGGAAACATCCCCTGGAGAAGGGAAAGGCTACTCACTCCAGTATTCTGGCCTGGAGAATTCCATGAACTATATAGTCCATGGGATCACAAAGAGTCAGACATGACTTTCACTTTCACATGACTTTCACTTTCATTCATTTAAAACAACACCACCTAATAATAAAGTCATTAGATGTTAAAAAAAAAAAAAGTGAGGGGAAAAATCCTTTTTCCATCACCAGCAAAAATTACTAAATAATTGGAAATTAGTGAGAATATCTATAATAAAAACCTATTAAATTTTTACTAAAGGGCACATAGAAGACCTGAAAAATTCTGACAGTCTTGGTAGAAAGATTCAAATCACAAGAGCTCAAACTCTGAAATTATGATATATGCAGGGCAATCACAAATAGATTTTAAAAAGTTCATCCTAAAGTTCATCTGGATGACGAATCTTGTAAAGAATAGCCCAGAAAAATATGTTGAGAAAAAAAAAAAACCAACATGAGAATTCTGGCCCTATCAAACAGCACAATATTCCACTGATATTAATTTACCATAATCTTAATAGCTTGCTACCAAACAGAAACATTCAAAGTCCAGAAATAGATACAAACTTGTATGGAGACTCAGAAACATGAGGTGGCATTTCAAGGCAACAGAGAAAAGATGGGTGTTAAAACAACCAATGTTTAAACAACCAAATTGTTTTCTTCCCAACTCTCTACTGAATTAAATAGTTTCACTCGTGAAAACCCAGCAGCACACTGGTCTTTCCCAAAATACAAACGGTACCAAAGGTGCATAGAAAGTGAAAAGTGAAGTCGCTCAGTCGTGTCCAACTCTTTGGGATCCAATGGACTGTAACCTACACCAAGCTCCTCTGTCCATGGGATTTTCCAGGCAATAGTACTGGAGTGGGTTGCCATTGCCTTCTTCAGGGGGATCTTCCCGACCCAGGGATCAAACCCGGGTCTCCTGCATTGCAGGCAGACGCTCTTACTGTCTAAGCCACCAGGGAAGTCCAAGAGCTTCTCACCAAGTCCCTAAGGAGAGGTGAGTCCACACTTAAACCAAGCCAGCATCACAGTCGTCCATTTTAACCTTCAGGTTCTCAGCCAAGATACTGCCTCTCCACTGGCAGAGACTGGCACCGGGGCCAAGGGGCCACACAGGCTGCCATCTGAGGCACAGCTGAGTCAGTCCTGTGAAGCCTACCAGCCCTTCCTGGACGCCTCCGCCTCCAGCGGGCAGCCTCTTTGTTACAAAAACACTTCCAGTACTCTCTCAGCACTCTGTTCCCTTCCGAGTGTGACAGTTAACCACAGTGAATTCTGCAAGGACAAGTTATATTCTACTCCAGAGAGGAGGTGGCGGGGGCCGGGCAGGGGGGGTGAGGGTGGGCAGGTGGGGCGGGTGGGGGCAGAGAATGGTGAGAAATAATCAATTTCCATCACAAAAGGATGATGGCCCTTAATGGGAACCTTGGGAAGAGCCTGGGGAAAGCAGGTCAGAAAGGATGCCAAGATCATCTGCATTTGGAATAAATAAAGGTTTTTATTATCTGAAATGTGGAACATGTCCCCAAGGGAAAGACTTTTGTGATGTGACGGCTTCCCCCGGTCTTAAGTGTTGCCCTCGTTAGAGGCTCTTTTTTATCCAGTACCCAGCCAAGGCCATGGAGCACCATCAGAGGACAAAGCAAAAGGCTGGATATGAGCTATTTTATGTTCCCAGGTGGAAATCCAACCTATTGTTATCAGAGCTCTAACAGGGCTGCAAGGCGCCTCTGTGGAGGAAAGTCCTATACAAGAAGCTGGTTATATTTCAAGACAGGATCACTGAGAATGTACAGACCAGTTAATGCTCAATGTCCTTCGTTCTCACAACTGCCAAAGAGGCTGCCTTCCAAACCACCCAACAGCAAAAGGTCCAAGTACTTTCCAGAAGGTGCCCCAAGTCTTTCTTTTCCCTCCCTTTTTTCCTTTGGGGGTGGGGGTGGCAGCAGGCAAGAGCAAGGGGCCACGTGCATTTGTGTACCTACACTGAAAATAGATTTTTAAATGTGGTCAGTAAAATGCACTGGTAGGAATCTAGCTCCAGTAGCTAAAGATGCGTACACTGTCCAGGAAATTAATTTTAATTTGACAAAAAAGTGTTACAATGTGTTTGAGACACATTAAATAAAAAAATAGCCTTTTTAAAGAAAAAACAGTTTCTATGGGATGCTTGATAACTAAAATGACATTTAACAAAGTACAAGCTGAGTATCTGAGCCCTTCATTCTGCCAGATCCATCTTAATCTGCAGGGTGAGGGCCAACAAGGAAGCCCTCCAAAGTTCGACCACCTATAAAGGTCTAAGATCCTAATTCCAAAACATTTGTATTCTCTACTCTGTCGCAGCAGGACTCAGAGGGAAAAGAAAGTCAGGGCCATTGGCTTAGTAAAATGAAATCCTGTCTTGGCTCTCCTATGATTTCACTTACTTTTTATAGCTTGGCTTTCCAACATAGTAATTGCTTTCTTTTTTTAAAGGCATGGATTTACACCACATTTAATTTGAATGCCCCTATATATAGATTTTGGTCTACTATAATAGCAAATTCATAAGATCCCACCCCTGAAGACCTAAATATAACAGCAATTTAGGGATAGGATTCTTTTCCTATAAAGCAAAAATATTAAAGTGATCAAACATAACATGTCCATCTGCCACCTTAAGACAATTCCTAAACCCAGCTTTTATGATACTCTCAAAAAAAAAAAAAAATGTACAGTCTCTTCCAAGAAATTTGTGGTCTGAAAAATCTGAGATTAAAAATTAGGTCATGTTGTTTTATGTCTGTGAGCTCTTATATTCTCTGGTTCAGATATTGGTACTTAAATCTAGCAGTTAGAAAAGCAGTTATTCTAGATGTCTATCAATTCTCAGAAAACAGATATAGAATTCACTTTTTATTCTTCACTTAGCTCATAGTAAAGGAAAACAGTAATAAGTTACCTCCCCAGAACCAGGTAGTTGAAGGTCACAAAAGCCCATGTGCATGCTAAATCAATTCAGTCACATCCGACTCTTCGCAATCCCATGGACCGTAGGCCAACAGGCTTCTCTGACCATGGGATTCTCCAGGCAGGAATACTGGAGTGGGTTGCCATGCCCTCCTCCAGGGGAGCTTCCCAACCCAGGGATCAAACCCAGATCTTCCACATTGCAGGCAGATTCTTTACCGCCTGAGCCACCAGGGAAGCCCCAAAATACTGGAGTGGGTATCCTATCCCTTCTCCAGGGGAACTTTCCAACCCAGGAATCAAACTAGGGTGTCCTGCATTGCAGGCGGATTCTTTACCAGCTGAGCTACCGAGGAAACAAAAGCTTAGCGTGGTACAAAGAACATGTGCTCTGGAATTACCCTAGGTCAAACCCCAGCCCCACTGCTGAATTCCTCACCCTCTCCAAACTCATGTCCTCCTGGCAGGACTGAGATGATGGCATCGCAGACTCCTACGAATCAACAAGATGACGATGTTGCTGATGATGAAGAGTCATGGAAATACTTTCTCCTATCCTTTCACTTCTCAGATGAAGATAAGTGAGGACCAGAGAAATTACCACACAATCCAACAGTCTGCATCTCAGGAAGTGGTTTATGGAGCAGGACAGTCTCAGGCTTCACTTAGGACTTTTAGATGTGATGAACAAAAGCACAAAACTATTCATGTTCACAAGGAGCTCTGCCTCCAGGAAGGCTGGCCAAATCTCACTATTGCCAAGTGTATAGCAAAACAAGAACTTTCCCCACAAAAGAAGGCCTCAAAAGACTGATGGGTAACACCTGCCTTTGTGCTGTGTGCTAGTCGCTCAGTCGTGTCTGACTCTTTGCAAGCCCGTGGACTGTAGCCCACCAGGCTCCTCTGTCCGTGGGATTCTCCAGGCAGGAATACTGGAGTGAGTTGTCATTTCCCTCCCCAACACCTGCCTTTATTGACTTCAAATCTCTCTTCATCTTTGCTTGGCTGCTTATGACCATTCACTTCTAGTTGCTTTCAAGCCGGGAGGTCGCCCAATACATCACTCTGCAAGAGCAACAGAGGACACACAGACATGGCACCATTTCTACCTGCATATGAGCCCACGCACCGACCAGGCAATCTTGGACGGAAGTAGCTGAAAAGAAAACAGGCTTATGACGGAAAGATAATTCTCACTCAGCTGCAAATTCTCCTAAGAATTCTTTCACTCTAAATCATAAAGGTCCCTCACACTGACCCCTCAACACTCTGCATCTTGGCAGTGTGGCACCTCGGACCTCATTCCAGGCTAGGATTTGTCTTAAAGGGTGCCAGGTGCCAGGTACAGACAGCATCTCTAGCCGAGATCCACCCCCAGGCTCAGATTTTCCTCCAAAGTCCATTTCCTGCAGTAGCTGCAAGTAAATCCAAGTCAAATTCAGACATCTTGAACAAAGAGGAAAAGAATGCAGATCTCAAAATAAATTTATATGCCGGGGGTGGGGGGGCGAGGAGCAAAAACTGGATTCCTTTTTCTCTCTCAATCCCTTTGTTTGCAAAACCACTCCTTCAAAACAGAAGCCAGAAATGAAGAAACCTAAGATGGATATGGAAATGAATTCACTTTATACATATCCACAGCTGCAGAGCCAAAACCAAACCCAGAACATGACACAACTAAGCCCAGTAAGGCCTGAAAAAACCAGCTCAGTTCCAAGGTCTCTGAGGGGAGTTTATACTTAAGCAGCAACCATACTCTACCATCAGAGTAAGCTTTAACTTCTCATAACTCACGGAATTTGACAACAAAAGACATCGTATTGCTTCTGCAAGACAG
This sequence comes from Oryx dammah, assembly GCF_014754425.2. Classification (NCBI taxonomy): domain Eukaryota; kingdom Metazoa; phylum Chordata; class Mammalia; order Artiodactyla; family Bovidae; genus Oryx; species Oryx dammah. The sequence continues at coordinate 78,337,941 of NW_024070188.1, read as the reverse complement.
CCCCAGGCGGTTTTCCCTGCAAGGGAGAGCTGCACTAACTCAGCTCAGGCTTCCTGGTTGTTTATGTCTCTCCTCAGCATTAAAGATTCCAGAGACGAGGTCAATGAGCTCTTCAAGAACTGGCCAGGCACACGCATCGCACGGCATGTGATGTTCTTTTTTTCTGTTCAGTCTTTTTTTTTGGTAGAAATTGTTTAAATATATTCTTCGATGATAAACAGAACTAGAAAATAAAAAGCATAGGTTAATACCTATGGGCTTCTCTGGTGGCTCAGATGGCAAAGCTTCTGCCTGCAAAGCAGAAGACCCGGGTTCAATCCCTGGGTGGGAAAGATACCCTGGAGAAGGCAATGGCACCCTAATCCAGTACCCTTGCCTGGAAAATCCCATGGACAGAGGAGCCAGAGAGGCTACAGTCCACGGGGTCACAAAGAGTTGGACATGACTGAGCAACTTCACTTTCTTTTTCTTTCTTAATACTTATGTCTCTCCTGCTTTCTTTGCCTTTTTTTTTTTAAACATTATTTTATATTGGACTAGAAAGAAAAGTGTTCGTCGCTCAGTCATGTCCAACTCTTTGTGACCCCTTGGACTTATAGCCCACCAAGTTCCTCTGTCCATGGAATTCTCCAGGTAAGAAAAGTGGAGTGAGTTGCCATTCCCTTCTCCAGGAGATCTTCCCAACCCAGCGATCAAACCCAGGTCTCTGACACTGCAGGCAGATTCTTTACCATCTGAACCCCCAGAGCCAGCTAATAATGTTGTGAGACATATACATGGATATTATTGTCCTCAAGTCAACAAATGCTTACCCATCAACCAGTGATCTGCAGTTGACTTCCATGGGCTTCTTCAGGCAGGAACACACTCTTTCAGTCCCAAAGTGAAGAAGGAGTTGAGGGACTGGGGCCAGGCTGCTCAGCTGGGAGGCGGCGCGGCCAGTAAGGAGGACCCAGGCTGACTCCCAGCCATGTCTGACCATCCACTTTGCTGACTTTTCTGATCTGCCTGCCCTGCTCTGCAATCAAGGAAGCAGGGGCTCAGAAAGGTTAAGTCAACTCCCCAAGATTCCACAGCTGGCCAGCAGGCTCAAGGCAAGAAGTCAGGCCAACCAACTATCAGTCTAGTGTTCTTTCCAAATATCAGAGAAAGCCACATTTGGGGAGAAAAAGTACCTCTGAAGCCCCATGGCATATCCAAGGCAGTCCACCTCCATCATTTTCAATGTTTTCCCCAAGAAGGACTTTCATTAATTTTGCTTACTTAATTTTCAATTTAAATCACTTGTTTTCTCGTTTTCTCATTCATTCAGTCTTCCCTGGTGGCTCAGAGGATAAAGCATCTGCCTGCAATGTGGGAGACCCATGTTCGATCCCTGGGTCGGGAAGATCCCTGGAGAAGGAAATGACAACCCACTCCTGTACTCTTGACTGGAAAATCCCATGGACAGAGAAGCCTGGTAGGTTACAGTCCATGGGGTCACAAAGAGTTGGACATGACTGCGCGACTTCACTTTTCACTTTCATTCATTCAACAAATCATTTATAAGGACTTAGTTTTTCTTTAAAAAAAAAAAATCACCTGGACACACATTCTCCCTTAAAGCAATCCATTCATTACTCAGTCAGCAGGTCTTTACTCAGTCATCTACTAATTTGGATGCTATTAACATGCCTGGAGAATCCCAGGGACGGTGGAACCTGGTGGGCTGCCGTCTATGGGGTCGCACAGAGTCGGACACGACTGAAGTGACTTAACAGTAGCAGCAACATGCATTTCCGGCAGAGACAGAGGGATCCTCAACCATTGCCACTATTCAGAATTATCACAAAGCAGTCAAACAAAAACACCATAAGAACACAGCCAAGAGATGATGCATGGCACCACAGATAAGTTGTACCACCTCAAGAGGAGAAAGTCCATGTGAATTCAACCAGCAGCTTTCACTCACAATGTCAACATTCCAAACAAGCTTTCCTATAACAGGGACTGGGCACCACTAAGCATTTACACAGCACAGCGTTTGGACTTTTCTCAAAGCCACTCTATGAGCGAACTATCAGTGCCTCAATTACAAAGGATGCAAAGGTACAGAAAATTCAATAACTTGCGAAGGTCAGAGAGCAAGAATGACCATTCTAGATTCAGTCACTGGTCTATCTGAAAGTCAGTGATGCCTAAGAAATGGAAAACAGATGGCTGACTCATTTGGATTTAACAAGTGTATTTTGTTAAGGCTGGTGGAAATGCAGATGTATTATCTATTTACTCATTCAACAAAACTTTGAGCTCCTTACAGGGACAGAGCCCCAAAATAGAAACATAGCCAGAAGCAAGAAAAAACTACTCATATTTTAAAACCATGCTTACTTCATCAGTTCTGCTTGCAAGGGGATTACCGCCCAGTGAAGGCAATATCAATCTTATCTTCTAGGAAACGAGATAAGAGATGCTTGCAAGCAGATTTCAAATAAAGATACAAAACTGGAAACCTGGGACATTCCCAACCTAAGCTATAAATAAGTGATAAGAGATAAGATATTAAGTGTCACAGATGAGAAAGGAGGCTGAAGTTGCCCTTGAGGCATGAAGATATTGGAGAAGTGGATGACAGTGAGGAAAGCCTCAACCTAGGGTAACCCTAGGACTTCCCCAGTGGCTCAGACGGTAAAGCATCTGCCTACAATACAGGAGACCCAGGTTCAATCCCTGGGTCAGGGAAGATCCTGGAGAAGGAAATGGCAACCCACTCCAATATTCTTGCCTGGAAAATCCCATGGATGGAGGAGCTGGTAGGCTACAGTCCATGGGGTCACAAAGAGTCGGACATGACTGAGCGACTTCACGTTCACATTCACTTTTCAGGGTAACCCCACCCACCCATGTCTAGAGCTGGGTGACTCATGGAAATAAAATGTCATCTATGCATGTTAAGTCAGCTATGCAGATGTCAGCTATGCAGAGTACATCATGAGAAATGCTAGACTGGATGAAGCACAAGCTAGAATCAAGATTGCCGGGAAAAATATCAATAACCTCAGATAACGCAGATGACACCACCCTTATGGCAGAAAGTGAAGAAGAACTAAAGAGCCTCTTGATGAAAGTGAAAGAGGAGAGTGAAAAACTTGGCTTAAAACTCAACATTCAGAAAACTAAGATCATGGCATCTGGTCTCATTACTTTCTGGCAAATAGATGGGGAAACAATGGAAACAGTTTCAGACTTTATTTTTGGGGGGCTCCAAAATCACTGCAAATATTGACTGCAGCCATGAAATTTTTAAAAGACAGTTGGTCCTTGGAAGAAAAGTTATGACCAACCTAGACAACATATTAAAAAGCAGAGTATATTACTTTGCATACAATGGTCTAGTCAAGGCTGTGGTTTTCCCAGCAGTCATGTATGGATGTGAGAGTTGGACTATAAAGAAAGCTAAGCATCAAAGAACTGATGCTTTTGAACTGTGGTGTTGGAGAAGACTCTTGAGAGTCCCTGGGACTGCAAGGAGATCCAACCAGTTCATCCTAAACGAAATCAGCCCTGAATATTCATTGGAAGGACTGATGCTGAAGCTGAAACTCCAAAACTTTGGCCACTTGATGCGAAGAACTGACTCATTTGAAAAGACCCTGATGCTGGGAAAGATTAAAGGCAGGAGGAGAAGGGGATGGGACAACAGAGGATGAGATGGTTGGATGGCATCACCGATTCAATGGACATGAGTTTGAATAGGCTCCAGGAGTTGGTGATGGACAGGGAAGCCTGGCGTGCTGCAGCCCATGGGGTCGCAAAGAGTTGGACACGACTGACTGACTGAACTGAACTGATATGTGTAAATTAACTCTTCCAGTTACTAGATCATGGAAAAAGCAAGAGGGTTCCAGAAAAACATCTATTTCTGCTTTATTAACTACGCCCAAGCCTTTGACTGTGTGGATCACAGTAAACTGTGGAAAATTCTGAAAGAGATGGGAATACCAGACCACCTGACCTGCCTCTTGAAACACCTATATGCAGGTCAGGAAGCAATAGTTAGAACTGGACATGGAACAACAGACTGGTTCCAAATAGGAAAAGGAGTACGTTATTTAACTTATATGCAGAGTACATCATGAGAAATGCTGGACTGGAAGAAACACAAGGTGGAATCAAGATTGCCAGGAGAAATATCAATAACCTCAGATATGCAGATGACACCACCCTTATGGTGGAAAGTGAAGAGGAACTAAAAAGCCTCTTGATGAAAGTGAAAGAGGAGAGTGAAAAAGTTGGCTTAAAGCTCAACATTCAGAAAATGAAGATCATGGCATCTGGTCCCATCACTTCATGGGAAATAGATGGGGAAAGAGTGGAAACAGTGTCAGACTTTATTTTTTGGGGGCTCCAGAATCACTGCAGATGGTAACTGCAGCCATGAAATTAAAAGATGCTTACTCCTTGGAAGAAAAGTGATGACCAACCTAGACAGCATATTCAAAAGCAGAGACATTACTTTACCGACTAAGGTCCGTCTAGTCAAGGCTATGGTTTTTCCTGTGGTCATGTATGGATGTGAGAGTTGGACTGTGAAGAAGGCTGAACACCGAAGAATTGATGCTTTTGAACTGTGGTGTTGGAGAAGACTCTTGAGAGTCCCTTGGACTGCATGGAGATCCAACCAGTCCATTCTGACGGAGATCAGCCCTGGGATTTCTTTGGAAGGAATGATGCTAAAGCTGAAACTCCAGTACTTTGGCCACCTCATAAGAAGAGTTGACTCATTGGAAAAGACTCTGATGCTGGGAGGGATTGGGGGCAGGAGGAGAAGGGGACGACAGAGGATGAGATGGCTGGATGGCATCACGGACTCGATGGACACAAGTCTGAGTGAACTCCGGGAGTTGGTGATGGACAGGGAGGCCTGGCGTGCTGCGATTCATGGGGTCGCAAAGAGTCAGACACGACTGAGCGACTGAACTGAACTGAACTCTTCCAGTGACTGACAGTTCTTCCAGTGACTACTTTGGTAAAGCAAGATACAGATGAGATTAGTTTAAATAATGTATTGGAATCCAATATACCCACATTATTGTCACGGTAACATGAAAACAACATAAAAATGATTAATGAGCTTATATTTGGGTTTGTTTGTGCAAAGGTCTCAAAACTTGGTGGGTGTGGATTCTGCACTTAACAGCATAGCTTAGCTGCACTGGCCACATAACCAGGGCTCAACAGCCACATGCAAGAAGTCACACACGCCCAGACACAAATCACCCGGGAGGGGGTTTGGGGTTTTGTTTGTTTGTTTTTGGAAGGCGGTGACTAGACCAATGACGTCAAAGCAAGGACTTCAGGAGAAATCCTAAAGACAGGGCTTAAACAGTCAGGCAGGGTTTGAACTCTATCTGTCCAGGAGTGAAAGAAGATGTGATGTTCTAGAACAGAGGACATGATGTCAAGTCTTGTACCGGACAGTGAAGCTACTACCCCACACCCAAGACCTCAGACTCTCGGGATTCCCCTCCCCAACCCTCCTTACAAGGACTCTCCCCCTCAGCCCCTTACTAAGGGGCCCTGCTGACCACCTCTTCTCTATCACTTGGACACCATTCATTCCCAGTCATTTCCATGATGATGTCATTACAAACCGGAAGTCCTTTGGCCCCTTAATTTTCCTTGTTGTTGTTTTGCTGTTCAATCGCTAAGTTGCGTACGACTCTTCGTGACCCCATAGACTGTAGCATGCCAGGCTCCTCTGTCTTCCACCGTCTCCCAAAGTTTGTTCAAACGCATCCCAATGAGTCAGTGATGCCATCCAACCATCTCATCCTCTGCCACCCCCTTCTCCTCTTGCCCTCAATCTATCCCAGCATCAAGGTCTTTTCCAATGAGTTGGCTCTTCCCATTAGGTGACCAAAGTATTGGAGCTTCAGCATCCGATGAATAGCCAGGGTTGATTTCCTTTCATATTGACTGGTTTGATCTCCTTGCAGTCCCAGGGACTCACAAGAGTCTTCTCCAGCATCACAATTTGAAACCATCCATTCTTCGGTGCTTAGCCTTTTTTATGGTCCAACTCACATCCATACACGACAACTGGAAAAATCATAGCTTTGACTATATAGACTTTTGTCAGCAAAGTGATGTCTCTGCTTTTTAAAGTACATTTAACCCCTGCTCCTGGGACTGGCCGGAGCCCCTGAAGACTGCCTTAAGACTGCATCGGATATCGGGGAGGGCACTACCTGGGGACCCAGCTCTCTAACTTGACTACAGACCCCCGGTAGCTTTCCACTCTTTTTCTTGACATGTTATGAATTTTCTAGCATCTCCTACAGAGGCTGTTTCAAACTTCTGCATCTATCAAAATATCTAAAACCACCCTAAAAGCTTCTGATGCTCAGCCAATAACCCCATCTCCTGTATTTTAAAAACCCTTGCCTTCAACTTCCTTCCTCCAAAGCTCTCTCTTCACCTGGTCCTGCCTGCTCATCCTCACTGCCCTCCAGCCATCCGCCTGTGTTCCTGGCCCGGATGAACCGCTGTCTGCACCCAAGGGCATCTTCAGTTTGGCCCCTCCATTTCCACTGCACCTGCTTCCAAACTCGCCTGGATTTCCCCTGCACTGGACTAGCCTCTCTCAGCACTGACACCCTCTCAAGCTGCCATTTTTCTTTTTTGCCACCAAAGATTTTTTCCCCTTCAAAATTTCTTTTAAAAAAAATCACACCCGTATTATCCCTACTTTGTCACTACTTTTCACAGCAAGAAATGGGGCTTCCACTCCCAGTTACTCTCAGAAAAGTTTCCAGCAATTTCTAAACTCTAAATTCAATGACTTATTCATTGATTTGCAGCTAACATGAAGAAATTATAGGGAAAAAAGTAAAAAAAAAAAAAAAAAACCTCCACACCCTGAGATACTCACCTATAACATTCTGGCGACCATCCTTCCCCTATCTGTCTATACATACATACAAGTGATGTTTCATGATGTTTCATCCTAGATATTTTGTAAGCAGTCCTGTTCTTTATTTTCTTCCCACCCACCTCCAGGTGGCATGGATTCCGGTCCCATCACTTTATGGCAAAGTGACAAGGAAAAAATGGAAACAGTGACAGACTTAATCTTCTTGGGCTCCAAAATCACTGCAGATGACAACTGCAACCATGAAATTAAAAGACACTTGCTCCTTGGAAGAAAAGGTATGACCAACCTAGACAGCATATTAAAAAGCAGAGACATTACTTTGCCAACAAAGGTCCATCTAGTAAAAGCTATGGTTTCTCCAGTAGTCCTGTATGGATGTGAGAGTTGGACCATAAAGATGGCAGAGCACCAAAGAATTGATGCTTTTGAACTGTGCTGGAGAAGACTCTTGGGAGTCCCTTGGACAGCAAAGAAATCAAACCAGTCAATCCTAATGGAAATCAGTCCTGAACATTCATTGGAAAGACTGATGCTGAAGCTGAAGCTCCAATACTTTGGCCACTTGATGCAAAGAACTGACTCATTGGAAAAGACCCTGATGCTGGGAAAGATTGAGGGCAGGAGGACAAGGGGGGCAACAGAGGATGAGATGGTTGGATGGCACCATCGACTCAATGGACATGACATGAGCAAACTGAGAGAGAGAGTGAAGGACAGAGAAGCCTGGCGCCCTGTAGTCCATGGGGTCGCAAAGAGTTGGACAGGAGTGAGCAACTGAACAACACCACCACCACCCACCACCACCCATAGTATCAACTTGTCTCTTCCCAAGCAGCGTTGACATATATACAAGATTTTTTAAAGCATTTTATAAGCGACACAACCAGGATCCTATTATACATGGTGTTTTGCCTCTTCTTTTCTCGTGGGAATCCTTCTGAGTAGTACAGAAACCCAAGGCATGGATGCGCCACATTTTATCCAGCTACCCCTTGCTGAAAGCACCCACTTAGTTTCCAGCTCTTTGCCACTACAAACAATGCTGTAATAAATATTCTTCTACAAATTACATACAGCTGCTTTTACTTCTATGGGATGGAATCCTGGGGGAAGCATTGCTGGGTCAAAGGCTGTGTGCATTTTACTTTTTAAGAGACTCTGCCAGACTCTTCCATAGTGGCCTTTCCCTCTCGCCACGCTGGAACACTGCCTTTCCCCAGCATGTCTGCCAGCAAGAGATAGTGTCACTTTAAAACTGTTTGCCAGTTTGGCAATCTACTATACATAAAGTTGAGAAACTCTCCCTCACCACCTATCCTGCCCAATGGCATTCGGGAAATTAACTCCCCTCTCTGATGGTGTTTCTGAGCTACCTCTGTCTCCTAGTCTTTTTCTCTCCAAAAATTAAACCCCAAACAAGGCTGCATCCCCGTCATTTTCTCCTCTCTTTTCACATGTGCTTGCCTGACAACCTCATTCCTGCACAGGGTTTTAGCCATTATTTCTAGAAGCTGAATCCAGATTGACAAACCCAACCAAGACGTCTCTCTGGAGCTCCAGATTTCTAACTCTTCAGAGGATATTTCTAACTGTTCAGGGACCCAGTGCCTACTGACACTCCTCAAAACTCAAAAGTTTCAAAAATCAGGAAGACCATCTCCAAACTCTCCTTGACTTGCTCCCAACTTCCCCCCATCCCATCTCGCCATGCTCTTAGCAGCACCATCTTCATCACAGGTATCTAGACCTGGACATCATAGTTTACTCTCTGACACTTCGCCCCCATGTCCAGGCAGGAGCCCAGTTTGGGCAGTTCTTTGTTCTCTTATTAAGTGGGTACAGACTCTCCTCAGATCATCAGGACCCCAGTTCCAGCAGGGGTCCCTGACCCTGCCAACACCTCCCCAGCTGCTCACTAAGTTGAACTCAACCTTACCACACTCTCACGATCTTCTAAGCTCTGTTCCAATCTACTGTCCAGCCTTTCTGCTGACAACCCCTTATACTCCAACCTCAACAGGAGCAAAGTCTGGTAGCCTTGAGGGAGATCTTTTTCTGATAGGAGAAGAATTTGTGGAGAAGGGACAGAAACAGTCAACAGATGCTTATTGGAATTCCCTCTGCTGCCTTGGCACTGCCAAGGAAATGTCTCTCTCTCTCAGCTTTAAAGAGGAAATATATTAGGAAAGGAAACTAAGTAAATGAAACATAATATAAACTGACAGAAGCTATAATAAGATCTATGTGTACACTCCAAAATGTCCAAAACTAAAGACAGAAGAGGCCTTCTCTGGTGGTTCAAACACTAAAGAATCTGCCTGCAAAGTGGGAGACCTAGGTTCATTCCCTGGGTTGGGAATATCCCCTGGAGAAGGGAATGGCTACCCACTCCAGGATTCTTGCCTGGAGAATTCCATGGACAGTGGAGTCCATGGGGTCACAAAGAGTTGGACACGACTGAGCGACTTTTACTTCAAAACAGAACAGGAAAACCATCCACCATGTCAAGAGCATCATACATTTATCCTAACACCACAGATTGTTTTACAGACACATCTGTCTCATGATAGTTTCGTGAATCTGATATTCATAAACGGCTGGCAATCAAACTCAGCAAGAGAGCAGAGCTCTATTATATTATACTATAGTATAAAAAAAATTCACTAGAGTGAACTAAATAAAACTTACTAAGTGAAACTTGAAGAGACAAAACTCAGAAAGTATCTGGCACAATAATTCACGTTTAAACTAGCCATTTGAAAAACAATGAAAATGACTACTTAATAAACCTTCAGTTGATGCTTATGAGTTAAATTTTGTCCTGAATAATTGAGGAAAGATTTTAAAAAACAGAGAGATAAGCTCAGTGACCTCAGAGAGTACAAATATTGAGGAGAGATGAAACATATTAATACATCTAGGAAATGAGATAAGAGATGATGAAACAAATTTTCAAGGGCAAAAAAGTCAATACAAATGGAATATGAATAGCATGAGATTAGTGAAAATGGATTTCCCAAACTCTGGCACATGAAAAAAGGTCCCCACATTCTTTGTGTCAAAGTGAACAGAATAATGATCTGCTCCACCTAAGCTGTTAAAAAAAAAAAGTCTGCCTAACAGTATCTTCAGTGTTTTCCAGCCCAGCGAAAATGACCAGAATCCAAGTTTCAATTACACTTATAGCACTTTGCAAAGATGCTGTGAGCACTGCTGCAGCCACCAAGACTCCAGCCTCTTCTGATGGGAACTGTCAACAATCAATCATACATGCTAATGGTGGATGCGGTGTCCCAGATAATTTAAACAGCTGTCAGAGCCGAGCGGCGCTTCAGAATTCCATATGGCTTGTAAAACGCACATGTGCGCTCACCCTGCCCCCTTCCTAAGAAAGAACCAGGAGGAAAGGTATGAAGCCAGGCAGACTGGGACCCACTCCCAGCTCTATGCTTTCTTCACCTCTACAGTATGGATTTCCAATCGCCTTTCCACACAGTCATAGGGAGCATGAATTTTTAAAAGCCCGAGCACAGTGCTCAACACAAGAGGTGCGGGAAATGTTAGCAACCAGGGCTTTCTTCTCTTCCCTTAGCTCCTCCCACCTCTCACTGCATGCCACGTGCAGAACAGAGAGCTCTCTCGGGCACACATTCTAAAGCAAAAGAGAGAAAACTCTGTGCCAATGGGGAATTTGTAGAGGTTTTTTTTAGGACCTGCTTTGTGGCTTACCTATGGCGCACACACACCTTCGGCGGTGCAGAGCAAAGGGACACAGTAGGTGATTAAATAGCTAACCCCACTAGGAGATCCTAAGTAAAGAAAAAAGTATGGGAGACGCCTGTGAATTAATGGTCACTCAAGAAAGCAGGTTTTCTTAATCACAAATCATGCAACAGAAGTATGAGACGTGCCCCCCAACAAGAAAACAATGATGGTATGAAACCCACATCCTGCCCAGTGAGCTCAGTGAATGAATGGTTTCTAGGACACGCTCCTCTGCACACACTGAAAGCAAAAATATAAGGAAAGGGGACATTATACTAAAACCCGAGATGACTTACCATTTTTAGCATATGTTACCCCCTTTTGGCTCATTTTTATTGCACTATGACAATCCCAGCTTGACCACGTAGGGACACAAACTCCCCAGCCCCGCGTGGAGGAGGGGGAAGGGATGATGGAAGCGTGATGTCTGTTCAAGAATGTGGAAGATGGTGGCCTCTTTCCCCCTCCTCACTTTTCCTTTGATTAGAAAACCTTTTTTTTTTTTTTTTTAACTGAATCACCTTGCTGTGCCCCTGAAACACTCTAAGTCAACTATGCTGTGTTGAGTCGCTCAGTCATGTCCAACTCTGTACCAAACCATGGACTGCAGCTCGCCTGGCTCCTCTGTTCACGGGGATTCTCCAGGCAAGAATCCTGGAGTGGGTTGCCTCTTCCTTCGCCAGGGGAACTTTCCAACTCCAGGGATTGAACCAGGGTCTCCTGCCTTGCAGGTGGATTCTATACCAGCTGAGCTACCAGGGAAGCCCGTAAGTCAACTATACGTCAATAAAATATATATATTAAGGAAAAACTAATCCAAAGACACTGTCCTTTCTATCGATGGTAGTTTCAAAATATCTATGATTCTGTTATGCATGTGTGTGCGCTTAAGTCACTTCAGTAGTGTCCAACTCTTGCAACCCTATGGGCCATAGTCCACCAGGCTCCTCTGTCCACAGGATTCTCCAGGCAAGAATACTGGAGTAGGTTGCAACGCCCTCCTCCAGGGGATCTTCCCAACCAGGGATCGGACCCAAATCTCTTATGTCTCCTGGATGGATGTTTAGTGTGTATTAAAAAGATAAAACTGTTGCCTAATTTCTCAGAGAGCAGCACTCTCATGCACGTCCACTAATAAGCCTCACAAGTGTCCTATGCTATAAGTCACTTTTTACCTCTCATTTTGCCTCTTGCCGAATTTTTTCTGCACAGAAACAGAACTGAAGCTCCTCAGAGCCTCTCTAGAATGCCAGCCACCTAGCCATTTCAAAACCATCTTAACCATCTGCTGACCTGTAAACCCCAGCTGCATTAGGGGAATGGGAGAGGCATCTTATGCACAGAGAAAGCCTGGGGCCACCAGCATGAAACGGGGAGCGCATCAAGGCTGAGTGCAACTCAGAAGCCCTAGAGGGCTGTCCACACTCACCTGGTGGGAGAAGGTGGGCAGGGAGCTTACCTCTCCCCTCACCATCTACCTGAATCAGAACTCATTCAAAGGTCTCTCCTGTTATTTTAACATTTAAGTAGATCAGGGACTCCAGTGTTGTGGTGTGAGATTTTAAGGTGGGGGGTGTGTGTGTTAGTTGCTCAGTCGCATCCAACTCTGCAACCCCATGGACTGTAGCCTGACAGGCTCCTCTGTCCATGAGATTCTCCAGGCAAGAATATTGGAATGGGTTGCCATGTCCTTTTCCAGGGGATCTTCCCGATCCAGGGATCGACCCTGGGTCTCCTGCATTGCATGCAGATTCTCTACTATCTGAGCCACCAGGGAAGCTCTTTAAAGTTGTGGGGTGGGGCGGGGGCGGGGGGGGGGAGTTGTATATATTTCTATGACAGCTTTGCAAACTGACCTGTGGTGAATTCTGTGAAATATCATTGTGTATATCATATTATAGAATCACGACTTAGAAGGCTTTGGTTGATGAGTATGCTTTTGTTTTTAACATCCCGCACTAACCTAACATGGGCTTCCCTGGGGACTCAGATGGTAAAGAATCTGCCTGCAAGCCGGGAGACCGGAGTTAGATCCCTGGGTTGGGAAGATCCCCTGGAAAAAGGGAACAGCTACCCACTCCAGTATTGTCGCCTGGAGAATTCCATGGACAGAGGAAGCTGGCAGGCTACAGTCCGTGGTGTCGCAAATAGTCGGACATGACTGAGAGACTTTCACTTCATATCACTTCATACTCACCTAACATAAGGGCAGAAAAAATGTCTGTGTGTGTGTGTGTTAGGTCTATATTCAGTGTAAATCTCAAAGGGGGGAAAGATCAAAACAGAATTATCCTTTTCTTCCTGTTCTGTGAACTTCCCCTTCGTCAGTGAGCTGTCACAGTAAAGAACATGGTAAGAAGTGAGGCGCCAAGTGAAAATCTGTACAGTGTAAACTGAACAGGATAAAATTGGGGTGGGGGAGATGTGGGGAGGAAGAAACAGGACTTGAACCTAAAATGTTTGCAATAAACTGCCCAGAAGAAAAGATGATCTCTTTGAATTTGCAGGCTCTATCCAAGCACTATATATTATTTATTAACCACTCCTTTTTTTTCTTTGTATAAAGAAATTCAGTACAGTATCAGCTTTGATATATTTACAATATCCCTCTTGGAGAAAGTCCAGAGTCTACATTTGGTTTTAAAAGAAGGTTCTTCCTGCATAGAAGCGATCTCAAAAAGCCAAAACACACATTCAGAAAAGCTGAGCCTCTTGTTAACATTTCCCAAGCACACAGTAGCTATGCACCATTTGGTACCCACCAGAACGTCTCCGAAAATATCACAAGGCTGCCAGTTTCTCCACGAATTTATGAGACTAATCTTGAAGAAGTGTCTGTTTGCAGAAGAATTCCATTTTTACTGGTATGCCCATCAAAAATTTACTGTCTCCCCAAGGAGAGTCCACTGGTTTTAGTGACTTGGCCAAATATCAAAATAGCTTGTAATTAAATGGATTTCTGAGAGCCAGATAAGGTATTAAAAACCGAGGGTGATCCCAAAGGAACGAAGCTTATGCATAGCACATGTTTAAATAATATACTCATCAATACACTCGGCAAACCACTGTCAGACACACTTTTGAGGAGAAAGATAGATCAAGTGACCCAAGGAAGTTTGCTCTGAAGACAGGCCATTTCTGTCCAGTCCTGGGAGTGACTGACAACCATCTACATTTTTCAAAATAAATATTTCATACCCAGTCATTTTACTGTTAAGAACATCTGAAAAGTCATACAATCTCTATTCGGTTCCTCTGCATTTCAAGTTGACACTCAGAATTCATCAGTTTTATCTATGATCAAGGGAGAGAGCACAGACTAAACGATCACCTGTCCAAAAGGTTTTCTAACAAATGTCAGTTCCACAAGGACACTCTCATCCCTTATCGACAGCCGTGTCTTACAGATCGAGTGGTCCCTGCAGTATCTAAGCATGTCATGAAGTGCTGTCCCAACAGAAACACGACCTGGGAAGAACTGCTCCCAAATTAATTTTTTTAACCTCCTTCCCAGACTTAAGAAAATGAAAAACCTGTCAATTTATGTATATAACCATATCTCCCAGATCCCCCAGACCCCATCTTTAGGGAAACTCCATCTAGAACAAAGCCAGTCACCTGTGTGTGACTCAAAAGGTGTGTCTATAGCATGTCACAAGATTTGTTACAGTAACACAATAGTAAAATTTTAAGGGGAGTCGTGGGTCTCCCAGAAGCACAGGCTTACAGAAACCTTAGGCATTATCATCACATACACAGTTGAGCCTTGAACAGTGTGAGGGTGAAGGGTACCAAACCCAACACAGTCGAACGTCCTGTGTAACTTTACAGTCAGCCCTCTGCCTGTGGTTCCATATCCACAGTCAACCCACCGTGGAGAGTGTAGTACCGCAGTACACGTTGACTGAAAAACAATCTGCAGAGAAATGGACCTGTGCAGTTCAAACCCATGCTGCTCAAGGGTCAACTGTATTTTCAGTCACTTAGTGGGAACACTAACGTGTTGGTCAAGTGTGGAGGGTCGGTAAAGCAGCACTTGTTTCTAAACGGTGAGGAGCAAAGCAAACATCAGCAGGAGCCTCAGGTACCCTGGCTGCCTATACAAGCTCCTGAGATCTCAGGGACCTCAGCCCAGAGCCCCCGAGAGCTCATCACCTCCCAGCTGATTACTGACGCCTGGAAATCCACTTTCAGAGCACCAGTCTTTTGTTTGCTTCAGTCCAAACTTTTTCAAAAACAGTTTGCTGTTTCCCATCTTTCCTCCCCTCCACCACTTTAGAATTTATTCTTAACGGAGAAGCAGGAAGCAGCACAAACATACTCATTATGGAAAAACTCCCCAGGTGATGAAAAAGACTCCTCCCCAGACTCAGAACCTCTGCTTCAGAGATATTCTAGGGGTATCTAGCTAGCTAGCCATTCATCCATCTGTATCTACCTAATTTATCTACCAACCTTTCTAGGAATATCAAGAGACAGGAAGAGAGAGATCCCTAGAATGGATATACTTGTGTGTGCACACACACACCTGCGTGGGGTGTGTATAAATGTGTTTATAGATATCCATACACACACACACACACAGATGTGTGTATAACTTTGATAAGTAAGACATTTTGCCTTATGACTTAGTTATATCTACATGATGGTTAATTTTGCCAACCTGGAAGGTATTTGGGAATGAGACTAACATTTAAATCAGTGAACTGTGAATAAAACAAACTACTCGCCATAATATGGGTGAGCCTCATCCAACCACTTGAGGACTTGACTAGAACAGAAAGACCAGTCAGAGGAAGAGGGAATTCTCCAGGAGACTGCCTTCAGACTTTGTCTGAACCATCACCCCTCCTGAGTCTCCAGGCTGTCTGCCCACATTGAGATTTTGGATTTGCTGGCCTCTATAATCACATGAGCCATTTCCTTCCTACAAACTCTTTCTGCATATATACATCTCCTATTGATTTTGTCTTTCTGAAGAAGTTTGTGAAGTCGCTCAGTCGTGTCCGACTCTTTGTGACCCTGTGGACTGTAGCCCACCAAGCTCCTCCATCCATGGGATTCTACAGGCAAGAATACCGGAGTGGGTTGCCATTTCCTTCTCCAGGGGATCTTCCCGACCCAGGGATCAAACCCAGGTCTCCCGCATTGCGGGCAGAAGCTTTAACCTCGGAGCCACCAGGGAAGCCTTAACTAATCGACTCAGCGACGTCAATGTCAAATGTCAATATATATAACATATAACATATATATTCTTATCTTTCTACCTATCTATATCATATGATATTGCATACATATCCTACATACATCTAAAGTGTGTGTATACACAGGTCTGTATTAAACTCAAAAGTTTCAAGAAACGATATCCTTACTACATGCAATATATTTAAATACTTTCTATTCCATGTTATGCTATGTCATTCCATCTCATGTGTGTCTGAATATGGGTCTTAGTAAAGAAAAAGAGAGTCAGAAAGGTATTGGAATCTTTTTAAGTCTATCACTAGAATTAAAAATAAATCAACCACTAAACGGAGGTCACTACCTGTGATTCATTGTCTGAAAAACACTTTCCTTCAGAAGGCTGAGCACTTCTACAGTGTCTGCACCTGGATTTCTCAGTTAATAAACCATGGATATTGTTCCATTCTCATGGACATTTTGCTTCTATTTTTCTTATAAGGAGGATGAGCCAAAGAAGAAAGAAAATAAAGGTTTGAAGAAACCCAGAACAGGGACTCATTGAGTACCAAAGTCAAGTTTAAACTAATTAATAATTTCACCTAAGGCTGGTTTCAGGGCTTCCATAAAGTGGCTGACAAAACAAACCAAGAGCAATAGGCAGACATCTTCTCTGGACATTTGTGATGTCTGAGATGTTTCATTCTTTTATTAGAAAGTTGGTACTGCTATTCTCCTTTTTATCTATTTTCCAGGAAAGATTCCAGTAAAGGTTAGGAAATCCAATTTTAGGCTTGACCACCAGGCTTACCAGAACAGCCTTTCAACTCAATTACACACACCTGCTGAAACCAAAGGCAGGAAGACATGTCCCCTGACCCTCCACCCATTTCCTTTCTGATTAGAATTTCCCCATTTCTTGCCTGAAATGAACTGTTCATTTTTTTATATATATTACCATGAGAATTGAGTGGCAATATAAATTCCTATTTATATAGACTCAATTCCTATTTATATAGACTAAACATAGTCTCTTACAGGCACAACCTTACAGTTAAGTCTCTGGATCAGATTTGTTCAACTATTTAGGTAATAGTCTCCAGTTTCAAGAGCATGCAGAATCAAAGGGAAAATGACAAATGCCAGAAGCCTTAGAAATCATCTCTTCCATTGGATTTATCACTGTTTTAGGTTCTTCAGAGAGAGCCCAGGGCTGTCCCTCCTCTCCACTCCAAAGATACACAAAAATACACAAATCCTTTTATTCTCTACCGCTGCTGTCAGTAACATAATTCCAGTTTCTCTCTTTTGCATTTTGGAGTTTCACACAGTATGTAGTTTGGAACAAAAGACTCCTTTGGTTTCAAATATTTGAAAGCCACAAATATTGTACCATTTCTCAGATATAGGAAAACAGAGCCCCTGAGAAGCAGACTGGTATCCACAGAGCTACATCCCCATGCACTGAACCTCCAGGGCAGCTGTTCTCCAAATGCGGCCCAGGATCAACAGAAGCATCATCCCCTGAGAACTTCTTAGAAATGAAAATTCTCCAGCTGATCCCAGATCTACTGAACCAGCAACCACGAGGGGGTACTAAGCAATCTGTGTTTTAACAAGCCCTCCACGTTATATTGACGCCCGAAAGTTTAAGAACCCTGGAGCAGTCCCAGTATTTTTCCATTATTCTCTTCCTCTTCTTATTCTAGTCCAACATCCTTACTGCAATAAACATTCAGCCACTGCCCCAGAAACGCTGAATCTAACTTGAGAGTCACCCACTGAAAAAGTCAGGATGCTATGAGAGAGTATTTACTCACTGCTAGTGTAGTCTATACATTTTCTTTTCTCACTATAAGACGACACACATCCAGAGTCAAATAAAAGTTTTAATGCTTTCAACGAATAATTCAAGAAGGCAGAATTTACCAGTATTTCAGAAATTAAACCTTAAAAGGATGGAGCAGTGCCAGGAAACTTATTTCCAGAAAACCAGGATCATGGTACCCTGGGCTGTCAGTAACCAATATCCACTGAAAAGAGGGCTAAAGAGACAAAGTGAACAAACATAGGAAGATTATTAAACTATGAGTCAGCTCTGTCCAGGAAAACCTGGTTTGGATACCTCCAAAGAAGCAGGAATAAGACTGTTGAGCATAGGACTTCCCTGATGGTCCAGCGATTAAGATGAGGTCCCAGTGCAGGGTCCCCAGCCTTTGATAATTGATTTCACCTCGTTCTCTGTATGGTTCATGGCACAGGTCAGCCATCTCCATGGATGAACTCGCTGACCTTCGACAAACCAGGGAAGAGGCGCCATGCTGGCTAGCTGTCAATTATAAGCCACATCTCAATTTAATGCTGCTAAGTCACTTCAGTCGTGTCGGACTCTGTGCGACCCCATAGACTGCAGCCCACCAGGCTCCGCCGTCCCTGGGATTCTCCAGGCAAGAACACTGGAGTGGGTTGCCATGGGGTGCCATTGCCTTCTCCACAATTTAATGCTATTTTAACAATTTTCAAGGATCCCAAATAAGAAACTACATGAAGCTTCAACATCAAAAACTGAGACACTGTGAGAATCAACCTACTGAACCTGCTACTTGGTTTTCCTTTAGAACATAAAATCTTTTCTACTAGTCCCTACTAAGCACTCACTAGATGAACCTTCATCATGAAAGGTAAGGATACACTAATGCGGGGAGGCTTGCAGGGTGGAGACGGGGGTGGTCCATGAGGGAGAAGGGGCTTTTTGGCTCATTTCTTGAATAATATGAATAGTGTGATTGGCTAAAAAAAGAACACAGACATTGCCACATCCTCTGTTCATTTATTTGGATTAACAGGATACCTTGCAATAATGAAGGACTTCCCTGTAGTTCAAATAGTAAAGAATCTGCCTGCAATGCAGGAAACCAGAGTTTGATCTCTGGGTCAGGAAGATCCTCTGGAGAAGGGAAAGGCAATCCACTCCAGTATTCTTGCTTGGAGAATCCCATAGACAGAGAAGCCTGGCAGGCTACAGTCCATGGGGTCGCCAAGAGTAGGCATGAGTGACTAACACACACACACGCCTGCAATAATGATGCTGTAATATGTAGAACCTTCTTCATCTCTTAGCAGCATCTCCCTACTCCCATTCCACCCAAGGTCCTACCTGTTCACATAAATCTGGCTATACTCGCCAAAGCTTACATACAAATTCAGTAAAGACACAGATTTGAAAATCAGACTTCAGAACACAATTTAAGCATGCTTTCTATTTGACCAAACGGTAAGTTTTGGACTTCCCTGGTGGTCCAGAGGTGAAGAATCCGATGCCCGCCAATATACGGGACACGGGTTCAATCCATGCTCTAGAAGATTCCACATGTCGCCGGGCAACTAAGCCCATGCGCTACAACTAACCGAAGCCCGCACTCAGAGTCCATGCTGTGCTATGAGAGAAGGCACCCCGCAAGAAGCCTGCACACCGCAGCTAGAGAAAACTGGCCTGCAGCAACGAAGACCCAGCAGAGGCAGAAATAAACGATTAAACTGACCAGAAACGGACAGTGCTTACACCGGGAGATAAAAAGAAACAGTAAGTTTTCTTTTCTTGGGCTTCCCTTGTGACTCAGCTGGTAAAGAATCCACCTGCAATGCGGGAGACCTGGGTTCGATCCCTGGGTTGGGAAGATCCCCTGAAGAAGGGAAAGACTACCCACTCCAGGATTCTGGCCTGGAGAATTCCATGGACTGTATAATCCATAGGGTCGCAAAGAGTCGGACACGACTGAGCGAGTTTCACTTTCACTTTTTCTTTTCTTGGATGCTGTCATCGCAAGGCTGCCCTTGCAATTGAGGGTGTGTCTGGGAGCATGGCCCACTGTCTTCCAACAGAAAATCAGTCACAGGCCCCAAACTACCATCTTTATAGACACATTACTAACCTCTTCCATTAGTTTGGCTATAATCAAAACCAAAAAGTATTTTGAACTTCATGGACACGTGCTTTATAATTATTTTGCTTATCATACAAACTGATAGACTTGAAAGATGTTATTTCATTTTAAAACAATTATTAACAAAAAACATCATAGTCATTCATAACATGGGCCTCCCTGGTGGCTCAGCTGGTAAAGAATCTGCCTGCAATGCAGGAGACCTGGGTTTGATCCCTGGCTTGGGAAGATCCCCTAGGAGAAGGGAACAGCTACCCACTCCAGTATTCTAGCCTGGAAAATTTCATAGTCCATGGGGTTGCAAAGAGTCAGACACGACTGAGCAAGATTCACTTCACTAGTTATAACATAGAGTCAGGGCAAAGCTATGTTTCCCCCTGACAGAAGATAAAGGAGTAAGCTAAGATTCCTTTCAACTCAAATAATATATATAGTACTACCCTCAAATCTCCCACTCACACTTCATTAGGAAAAGGCCTATTTATCTTTGTGCAGATAACACAATCTGCTGTAACCCACAAAATAAGCTTGAGTTGTAGGCTGTCCTCTCCACGTACAATGTAAAGCTGTACATTCCTTTGAGTAGGCTCTAGATTGTCAGGAGAAATAACAACCTCAGATATGCAGATGATACCACTCCAGTGCAATAAGTGAAGAGGAACTGAAGAGTCTCATGAGGAGGGTGAAAGAGGAGAAAGAAAATGCTGGCTTAAAACGCAACATTCAAAAACTAATATGGCATTCAGTCCCATCATATAATGGCAAATAAATGGGGAAAAAATAGAAGCAGTGACAGATTTTCTTTTCTTGGGCTCCAAAATCACCATGGATGGTGACTGCAACCATGAAATTAAAAGCTCCTTGGGAGGAAAGCTATGACAAACCTAGAGAGCGTAATAAAAAGCAGAGATATCATTTTGCCAGCAAAGGTCCATATGGTCAAACCTATGGTTCTTCCAGTGGTCATGTATGGATGTGAGTTGGACCATAAAAAAGCCTGGGCACCAATGAATTGATGCTTTCAAACCATGGTACTGGAGAAGACTCTTGGGAGTCTCTTGGACTGCAAGGAAATCAAACCAGTCAATGCTAAAGGAAAATCAACCCTGAATGTTCACTGGAAGGACTGGTGCTGAAACTGACGCTCCAGTACTCTGGCCACCTGATGTGAAGAACCAACTCTTTGAAGAAGACCCTGATGCAGGCAAAGACTGAAGGCAAAAGGAGAAGAGGGCAACAGAGGATGAGACGGTTAGACAGCATCACTGCCTCAATGGACAAGAATTTGAGCAAACTGAGGGAAACAGGGCAGGACAGGGAAGCCTGGCGTGCTGCAGCCCATGAGGTTGCAAAGAGTGGGACATGGATTAGCGGCTGAACAACTGCAACAAAATACACAAGCTAAGAAGTTGTTATTGCCTTTACTAATTCCAAAAATTCAGAGGTTTAGTTTCCTTTCTCATGGAAAATCGAAAACATTTCCTGGCTTTTTGACGCAGTCTTCCTAGTAGGTCCTTCTAATTTTTAAGCGCAGAGAAAAAGGTCTATAGACTCTGGGAGGTAGACCTTGCTCTGCTTGCCATTCATTTCTTATGATGGGTAAATAAAGCAGGTCATTTAACTTCCAAAACATCAAGTTTCTCTTCTGAAACATGGGTTGAATTAGATTTATAAAGGTTATTCTGTTCTAGAATGCTTACTGATATATAACAACTATTAAAGGAATACAGCACAATTTGTGATATGGGACCAACATTCTGAATATGCATATGTAACTATTAATCCTCATGTCTGTATCACTACCATTTACATATTCTTTTAAATTTTGTCATCTCTTCTGTTCCACACAAATATAAATGTACTTTTACATTTTGAAATTATTCAAAAAATTTTAATGCACTCTATAAATGTTTAATGGAGAAGAAAATGGCAACCCACTCCAGTATTCTTGCCTGAAGAATCCCATGGACAGAGGAGCCTGGTGGGCTACAATCCAAGGGGTCGCAAAAAGTCAGACATGACTGAAGCGACTTTGCACATAAACGTTTAAAGGTTTTTCTTTAGATAACAGGAAAACTGTATGGGTTGTTACCTAATGTTGACAATAAAATACGAATTGTGCCCATCTATTTTCAGAATTACTCATTAACTGATTTGCTGAAAATTCAAGTGCTGGCTGCCAGCTCGGTATATATCATTCAAGTTTTAGTGCATTTTCTAACGAGATTTATCAAGCCATCAAAATTTAGCTTCTGTGACAGATAGCTTTTCAGAAAATGCCATATTGCAATGACATTCTCCTCTCAACACACACCAAAACTCCAGTAATACTGACATCCTTCTGGACTCAATTTCTTCACATATTTAGACTAACGGCCGAGGTAGAACTTATTACAGTTGGATTTAGCAACATCTTGAAATTTCTAAAGACAGGTCGTCTAAAAATTCCAATTACATAGAAAACTGAAATGGAACTAAGCAAAACACTGCCTATTATATTTCTTAGAAAATGGCTTACTGAAAAGGCAAAAATGCTTCCTTGTTCACAGTTATTACAAAATATTTAGATGGGTCTAGTAGACTGAAATTTTCCCTACTACCTTTCATTATTAATATCTTATAATTAACACACTTACTATTAATATGCTTATAATTAATATATTAAATTTTTTCTTTAGAGCCCTTGAGTTCCTTTCTAAAAATTTGTTTCCTTTGTTTAGTAACGTCATGTCCAACTCTTTTGCAACCCTATGGACGCCAGGCTCCTGCTTTACATGGGATTTTTCAGGCAAGAATACTGGAGTAGGTTGCCATTTCCTCCTTCAGGGGATCCATCTTCCTGACCCAGGGATCGAACGTGCAACCCCTACACTGGCAGGCAGGTCCTTTACCACTGAGCCACCATAATGCCTGGCAAACCACACATCGTGGATCAATCTGAAATACGTAAAACTGTACTGCATTTCTCTGTGGATAATCTCCAAATCTCTTGCCCGACCTTGGCAAAAATTAACCAACATGGTTAGGTACGCACAGCCTTATACAAGTCATGTCATATGAGAATCCTGCAGCAGAAAGATGTAGGCAAAGACGACCTGGGTTCAGCTCTCCACGCTCCCTTTCCAAGTCAACTGTCCTAAGAGTACAAGTCTCCCCTGAAGGGCAGAGTTTGTCAAGGTAGAATCAAAGAGCCACCAGCCACAGCTCGATGTGCTTCAAAAACTGAACCTTCAGTCTCCAGAAACATCATCTCAGAGTGACTTTCAGGAACCTGCACTCCCAAAGGGGTATTTATACAAATTCAGGCTTGAAAATTCCTATCACTGTCTTTCTCCATCTGGAAGAGGCGGTAACAAGACTTTGCCATTCTCTCCAAAGTCCCTTCTGGCTTCTCTTCACGGTCTGTCCTGCTAAGACTCAGCAGTGCCACCATTTATCAACATTCTCATATAGCTTTACCTTGACCCAGTGCATATACCTTCTACGTATATTCTACCTGGGGACTTTGGCTACATCTATTCTACATGGCTACTCTGTTTCTATCCATTCTATGCTGCTATTTTGTTCCACATATATTCTAGCTGGCTACTTTGTTTTGCACCTATTCTAAATGGCTGTTCCCTTTATATATATGGTTTTCAGCTACTCTGTGCTACATATATTCTATATGGATGCTTTGTTCACCTATATATTCTACATGGCTACTGTTTATATATATTCTACATGGGTATTCTGTGCTTCATATATTCTACATGGCAATTTTGTTTACATATATTCTATGCCTGCCCTGCTCTCCATATCTTTTTCTTCAATGCCTCCGTTACAGCACTGATCTCTGTTTATCTTACATTCATTCTTCAAGTTCAGCACTGAATTCCCCTCCACCCAATTCCAGAGGCTTTGATAACTTAATTCATTTCAGCGTATTCCAGATATGGTCCTCCTTGGTTTCTGTTTATATGTATAAACGCTCTCTTCTGAGAGCACAGTTAAATCCATTTTAAACCAATCTCATGGTTATCCATAGTGGTAAGGGTAAATATGACTATTATTCTATCAACCATCATCCTAGCACTTTCTCCTGAAGAGGAAAGTTCATGAGAGGAATTTGACACCTCAGCTGATAGAAGACACTGGCAATCATTAGAGAACAATTTTATTTTCTCCTTGAAGAATCCAAGGCCCTCCAATGTTTAGCCAAGCTGCAAAATGAGTAAAAAGTGTATTCCAGACCAGAGTCTAGATTAATACACAGTATAATGATGTTGTTACTATTCCACACTTAAGATGGAGAAAACTACTATTTTTTAGCATTTTATTACTGATAAAGTCCGCTTGAAGAGTCAAATATTTGGCAAAGGATCATTCAACTTCATAATCATGGAACAATCTCAAACATGAAGAAATAGGAGAACAATTTTAATGGACACTTCATGCATTCTATCAACCATCATTTAAGAACAGCCTTTAAAGGCATCACGTTGGCCCTGGAAGAGGTACAAAACGAAAGTAAACCCTCCCCATGTGATGGAGAAGTCACCCACAACTAAATATCCCACAATGAACGCCTCAACTGATACAGACCACATACAGACAAAGTGCCTGGAAGCACAAGACAGAGTACGTCATGCTCCGAGAAAAGGCCCTGCTGAGTCTCAATGAATGATGAGAACAGTTGGCCAAACAGGGAAGAACCATCCAAGGGAAGGACAGAGAGAGGAAAACCAATGGAAAACGAGAGGACTGTGAACTCCACTTTGCAGCCCAACTCACAGCTCCATGCTCACCATCCTTGTTTTATATCATTTGATAAAGCCGATCCCATCCACAGGGAAGAAAGAACTAACGCTTCCTAAACTCGCATCCTGGCAGGCAGGGTTCTAAGCACTCTATGTTAATTACTTGATTAATTTCTCAATTCTCCAAATAATCTTCTATGAAGAAAGCACTGCTGTCACCTTCCTTGTAGTTGAAAATCCTAACACAGAGAACACTTTTCACAAGACAAAAAGCTATTCTCAATTTAAAAAACAACAAATGTTGCACAAAAATTCATCACTATAAAGACCCTTTAAAGGATTTTAGAAATCCTTAACTTTTACCAGTTTGAGAAGCTTTCCAAGCTTATTTACTATGCCATTTCCCAAACTGTGGATGCCAAAATCCAAAATTCTAGTTTCTCACCCTATTCCCAATGCAAAAAGTCACTTAGTAGTGGGAACTCTTGAAGAACCATGTCCAAGAGACACACTCAGAAATGTAACCGGTGGATTTAAAAGAAACCTTGTAATCCAACACCACTGACAACACAATGAAAGCTGCAGCCCAGATTCTGTTCCTCAATCTGCAAACCTCCTAACTGGAAACAAAGCAGACCCATTTCCAGCTGGACAGGACGCAGGGAGAGGAGTGGGCTGGATCCCAGACCAGACCAAGTCCAAGATAGGAAATACATTAGACGCTCCTGGCAAGGAACCTTCTCGGGCACCAGCCTGCGTCTCCTGGCCTCTGTTGGGAGGGCTTCAGATAGGGTACTTTTTGTTCTTTCTTAAAATTCTGAACTCATAAAAGCTTTCAGATTCTACACTGTTTTTATTAAAAATCCTCGATTCCTTTACAATTACAGGCACATGAACAGTTGAGAGAGGGTGGGCAAGAGGAAGGAACACACAGTTGGACAGCCAGGCTCAAATCTCAGCGGTGTGATTTCCTGTGTGAACCTAGGTGAGGGGTCCCCCGCAGGACCCCCAACCTTCTCCCCCTGCATTGCTGAGGCTGTGATGTGAGGTCTGTGATGGTTCTTAGCCGAATGCACTGCCCCCTGCACTCTTACCTGCCAAGTCCATCCCACCCCCTTCAAATCTCAGGACTCTGTGCCCTTGTGTGTTTCCACCGCCTTATTCACACTGCCTGTGACCATATGCCCAATTACGACTGATCATTTTTCTGCCGGTCTGGTTTTCTTAAATCCACTCACCACACTTGCTTTTCCATCACTTGCCTTTCTTTCCTATCTGCAGCTCTCTTATTGACCTTCAGAGACTAAAAATAATTAGCTTGTGTTAGTTGCTCAGTCATGTTCAGCTCTTTGCGACCCCCACGAACTCTAGCCTGCCAGGCTCCTCTGTCCAGGGAATTTTCCAGGCAAGAATACTGGGGTGGGTCGCCATTCCCTTCTCCAGGAGATCTTCCTGACCCAGGGTTTGAACCCAGGTCTTCTGCACTGCAGGCAGATTCTTGACTGATGAGCCACCAGGGAATCCTAAACCCAAAGTAACCATTACTGCGTGCATCAGTGCTAAGTCTCTCAGTCGTTTCTGACTCTGCAACCCCAGTGACTGTAGCCCACCAGGCTCCTCTTTCCATGGGTCTCTGGGCAAGAATACTGGGCGGGGTTGCCATGCCCTCCTCCAGGGGATCTTCCCAACTCAGGGAGTGAACTCACATCTCTTACATCTCCCACACGGACAGGCTTTACCACTACCGCCACCTGGGAAGCATTTCAGGGGTCACCAAATACTTATCCCACGTGAAGAGCAGTAAGATAGCTGTTCAGGCTTCGGTTTCCTCCTCATTCCACAAGAGCCTTGCTCTTCTATTCGGAGGAATAAACTGGGTGATGGACAGAGAGAGCTCAGCACAGTGCCTGGGAAGCACTTCCTGCCATCGATTCTAACTCTTCTTACTCCTCAGTGTTCTAAAGCTTGCAAAGTGCTTTCATACGTGTGAGCTCACTTGCCCCTGCTACCAACTCTGAGACTCAGGAGGTTCCAGAAAGAAATTGAGGTTGGTGATGTTCAAGGTTATCAGAAAGAAGGCTAGTTGGTGGACAGACCTACTGATTCCAAACCCTTACTTTTTCTACTGATGCCTCTTGGGTCAGGAGTTCTGGCTTCTTTTATAGAAAGCAATTCCTACCCACCTCCTCCAACACTGTTACTGAATTTAAGAAACACAAACACGTGGGCCAAATTCCACTATAATGATTCCAAAGGACTTCGGTCTGTGCTATATCAAATAATTACTTTAAATAAGAAAGCTTTCAACTAGCTCATCCATTCATCATCCAGCAAACATTTATCACCTGCCTACTTCAACAAGGCACTGTGTTTGGGGATGGGAATCCCCCCTTTCCCTGAGATATTATAATTAGTCTATGCCTTTAAGATTTCCCAACTGAAGCCAATACTGGAAGATATAGAAGCTCGAATACAAAGAGCACTTGAATCAATAAAGCAATGAACTAAGAGCCAGAAAATCTGAGCGCCTGTCTTGGCTGCGCCCCTAGCTGAGCTCTATGACCTGGGACAGGTTCCTAGTACTAACTTTCCTTACCTATAAAATGGGGAAACTGGTCCATATTATCTTTAAAGTTCTATGCAATGAATTCTAGAGATTCCAGGATTCTATATGATTATCAAGTTCTTTTGATATGTAATGGTATATGATTTTATACAATTTTATGAATGTTGGTGAGATGATCCACATATTGACTTTAGCTTGAAAAATATCTCCAGATTGCCCACAAATGGTTAGAAGTTTTTAACAACATACAAATCTGGAGCATTTTTAAGAATCTTACAGCCAACTGAGTTTGCAAACTGCCCCACATACAAACTCCATTTTTTCACGTGTAAATTGCAACCCTAAATGCTGATCTCATTTGGAGAATTTAAATAAATCTGATTCAAAGCCTTTTTTCTTCCTTCTTTCAATTCTGTGATATGTCACTCTAAGATGACTTTAATGCTTATGTACAGTATGGCACTTCATCCAATGTACTATAACACATGTTCGTGTGAGCCAAGCTCTTTATGGCCTTACTTTTAAGAGTCCCGTACTCTCTCTCAGCACATCATAATTAGATGGATACTTAGTGCCTTGAAAGGCAGTCAGCTGAGGAGGCCCACCACATGTTGGCACACATCTTTGATGCCCACCTGTGAATTCATTCCCCCAGATTCTCCCCTATAGTCAAGGAGAAGACATCTAAGAATCACTTGAACAGCCAGACATAAGAGCAAACTAAAGCCCATTCCTATATCCTGACTTATATGAGAAATCTGCCCCCAAACTCCCACTTCCTAGATGTCTGTAGAGATGCTTTCTTCTCTCTCATTTGAGGAGACTTGACTGAGCTCCTGGCCAGTCAGTCTCCATGGTGGATGCTGAGTCTAGTAGCAGAGAGAGGGTGAAGCAGGGCCAAAGCTAGCCCACCCTGGACCTTCAGGAAAATTAGAGAAAGTGGTTCCTTCCAGTGGAGAGGCGGGCACCAGGGGCTTGGGAAGTGGAGTGCAAATTGGATTTCAGCCTCCACTTGCCCATTGGACAGGATGACCCTGTACAGTGAACAACTCACACAATTTTACAAGGTCGCTTCCCTGTTGGCTCAGACGGTAAAGAATCTGCCTACAATGCAAGAGACCTGGGTTTGATCCCTGGGTCAGGAAGACCCCTAGAGTAGGAAATGGCAACCCACTCCAGTATTCTTGCCTGGAGAATTCCAAGGACAGAGGAGCCTGGGAGGCTACTGTTAATGAGACGGCAAAGAGTCAGACACAACTGAGCAACTCACGTGCATGCACACACGCATGGCCAGAGGTGTTATAAAAAACAAACCGTTCTAACAGATACCCGACTACTAGAGAAGAAAGAGCTTAACCGCCCAGCAGTAAGGAGGGAGGAGAGCCTGCTGCAGAAGGGATGTGACTGACACATGACGGACGTGTGGGTAATCAACAGATGGATGAATGGAGTGAGAGCAGTATAAACAGAATGCTCATTCATTCCAGACAGTGGTCTGGAAATGACAACTTGGAAGGCGTCTGATGAGTCTGTGTGTGGGTGTAAGGGGAGAGGGAGGGAGAGACTTTTGTGTGTGTGTGTGTGTGTGTGTGTAAGGGGGTAGGGAGAGACTTGGAAGGCAGCTGATGAGTCTGTGTGTGGGTGTAAGGGAAGAGAGAGGGAGAGATGTGTGTGTGTGTGTAAGGGGGTAGGGAGAGACTTGGGGGAGAGGGAGAGTCAGGACAGGAAGCTGGAAAGGCAGGCAGGGGCCAGATGATGAAGCATCTTATACATAGGCAAATTAAGGTGCTGAAATGGATTCTGACACCATTAGGGGCTCCTTTTGCCACTGTACATAATAAACTCTTCGATTACACCTTGCCCTGTTTTTAACGTTCACCAGTCACAAGGTAATTAGGGACTCCGACTCCAAAGCAAGAAGTTTCATCCTATAAACTGAACAGGTAAAAGTCAATGGAAAAGAAGTTTGCTTTTAGAACTGCACCAATCTTAATACTACATTTTCAGAACATAAAAAGCCTCAAAGAACACCAGACAGTGTTTAAGTGTGTATGTACACAAGATCTATTGGCTATGCTCAAATGATAAGACCAGAAATTGAAAGTTTATTGAGAGCCTAGAGCTTAAATATTTATAGCATATGGTCTGCACCTGTAAGACTAGGAAAACTTTAGGACTTATTAGCCACCCTCCAGCTTAACTCTATCCGAGAGGATTGGAGATAACCAGGTGCTGTCGGTTAAAATAATTTTGTCAGCGGCCTTTGAGGAAGGGGAGGTAGAACGGATGAATAAGCATGAGAAGAGAACCCCAAGACCTTGGCCACGTGGTGAGTAAAGGTCTTATCGCGACCCAAGGCTGCGTCGATTACAACTGTCACCAGGCAGCCTCTCCCCGGGCCTCCGCAGAGGCAACGCGAAGGGAATGATCTTCAGGACCAAGCCGACTCCCCTCCCCCCAGTTAAGTAAAGTTACCCCACTTTGCTATTTTAAAAAGTTAAGAAGCACAAGGAAGCTCAACATATTAAGTTTCACCGTATCTTAAAGAGAAACGACCCCGGTGCAATCGTTCCCCCCTCACCTTTGCGGCGGCTGCCCGGCCGTCAATTGTTGGAAGAATGGCCTCTTTTCTTTCCAAAACTGTTTTTGGTAAATATGATCCGTTTGCGACACGACGTGTCGGTTTTCCCAGAAACTTGGCACCTGGGCCCCTCGGAGCGGAGCCGGGCGGGGGCGCGGCGGCGGGACTCCAGCCCTTCCGCCCGGCGGCCCCCGGGCTCGGGGGACCCTGAGTTCGGAGATCCGAGCCGCGCTGGGCCGCCTCACCCCAGAGGCCCCGACGCCCTACCGCGGGGCTCGGGAAAGCGTGTCCTCCGCGCCGCCAGCCTGCGCGGGGTCCGGGGCGCGCCAGGGCGCCGCTCCCGGTGCTCGGGGCACCGCCGGCTGGGCGACCGCCGCCGCCACCCTAGGCTCCCTGCCCGGGGCAGGCGGAGGAGGGCGCGGGGAACAAAGCCGAGGCGGTGGGCCGCCCGCCCCGAGCCCCGGGCCGGGGTGGTCTGGACTCGCCCCCACCCCACTCCTCCCCATCGCCCCCTTTACCTGGGTGGAGAGCCCGACACCCGCCCGGGCCCCTGATCGGCGACACGGCCGTTCCCCCGTGGTCCCGGGTGCGCGCGGGGCGGCGCCGGCCGAGTTGGAGAAGTTGCCGGGGTCACTTCGTCCACGCGCGGGCGCTCAGCCTCCGGCGGCCGCGACTGCCCCTCGCCCCGCACGCAGCGCCTTTGGCGGCGAGAGGAGCCGCACCTTCCTCCGGGGCCGCTGGGCCCGCCTCCTCCCCGCCCCCGCCGCCCAGCCCAGCCCACCCCCCACCATCTCCCATCCTCCACTCCCCCCACCACCAAAAGCCCCCACCTCCACCCCAGGCCGGCGCGCATCCGCAGCCGCGCCCACAAACCAGCCCCCCGACCATCCCTCACCCACTCCCGCCCCCGTACCCCGCGATCGCCTTCTAGGACGTCCCCAACTAATCAACAGCGAGAACTCCGCGAGCTTTGAGTAAGCGCCTTCCTGTGAACTCGGTGCTCTGCCTGCCATCGAGGATGCGAAGCATTAAGATCCAGTTCCTTCCCCATAGCGCCAAGAGAGGGAAGGTGCTAACTTGGGTACCGCTGAGGGCAGGAGCTGGCGGTATCTGAAGCCCCGTGCAGACAGGAGAGACTGCTAGTCTCCTAAGCTTCCCAAAAGAGCGAGAGGGAGGAGACGGCGGGGGGCGGGGGGGTCCCTCAGGAGAATTCGGACCTTCCAGGCGAAAGCTGTAGAGTTTATGGAGAAACCTGAGGAATCCAGAGGCCCTGGGTGATGGAGGGGGTAGGACGCTCGGGAGAACCAGGAATGAAGGCTGCGTTGCCATGATCGGTGTCTCTGCCTTTACAAAGGCTCTCCCGGAGAGAGAAGGAAGGGGGAAGTTACAGTCCGTGTGCTCGTGTGGGTCCTTCAAAAAGCAGGCACCAAGGCAGGGGTAGATACGGAAGGATTTTCTTAGGGGAGATGGCGGTGGGATGAAATGTGAAGGGATCCTGGGGAGGCAGGCGTCCTGCAAGGCTGACCCCAGTTAAGGAGACAGAAGCAACCAGCCTGACCTCCTGGCAGCCTCCAGAAGATTGTGGACGAGTCCTGCGTCCAAAGAGACCCATCCCAGGGGGACCAGTTCTCCTTGGCACCCACCTGCCTTAGCACCCAGCAGGCAGACAAGAAGTGTGGCCTTGTGCACAAACCCAGACATGAATTTCAGGGCACACCAGCCAGGGCCCTTGCTCAGTTAAACTCCAGAAAGCTGGAGAGGGTCGGAGATCTTCAAGGAAGCTTCTGCCAGCTGGCACCAGGCTAAAAGACAAGTGGAAGCAACCTTCCCACACACAGCTACAACTTTTAAATGAGGTCCCAAGGATTTGCTGCTCTCAGACACACCTGGCTCTCCATTTTCGACTGCCACAGGTCTTCCCTGCGTAGACCCTCCCTGGTTCCTGCTCACGTGACTCTGCCTGGGGAAACACCTCCCATCCCACTCACTCTCCAGTTCCGAACTCAAGCATCACCTTAGCACAGAGCTACCACCCTGGGATCTTTACGTGCTTTTCACTCCAGCTTCTTGTGTCCTGTTTTTTCACACTTCTTCCAAAAAAAATTTTTTTTTCTGATTATTGCAGACTTGGGAAAGTACATGTAACCTAAATGTCTCCAACTCCCCCCGCCCAACCCCCCTTCAAAAGACACCTTCTCAGGATAATCAGAGTCTGAGCCCCAACCTATGTGTTCCAGTCTGGGTCTAATCAGGAAAGAGAAACCACACAGTAATTAAGCAGTAAAAGTTTAATATAAAGCATTAATGGGACTTCCATGGTGGTCCAGTGGCTAAGACTCTGTGTTCTCAATGCAGGGGGCCCAGGTTCGATCCCCCATCAGGGAACTAGATCCCACATGCCAAACGAAGCATACTCATGCCACAACGAAAGGTCCCGTGCAGGCTAATAAATAATAGGAAAAGCAAATTATTAACTATATGACAGGATTTGGAGCAATGAAGGGTTGACTAGTTAGAAGTAAAGAGAACTCAGAAGAGAATAGGGACAGCACATATAAATATTTTCTTAGGCAGCCACAACCCATGGGACTGTGACAGAGCCTTCCTCTATCCCAGCCTGAGACCAGAGCCTGTTGGGGAGAAGGTGGCTCTGGCTCACCAAGTGCAGGGAAATCACTGTGGTCTCATGCCAGTGGAACTTGCTGGAAATCCACCCCCTAACACTTACTGAATATCGACCCCCTTGGGTGTAGGGAAACTGTTCAAAAGCAAGTGTCTTATGGAAAAGCACTTCCCTGCAAAAACTACCCAAAAGAGATGCCAGAAGGAGCCGGTGGCCGCTGGATGCCACCTGGCACTGCAGAACCCTGGTATTGCAGGAACCAGTCGAGAGGCCACAGCAACCAGCAGGCAGAGTTGTGCCCTCTCACAAGATCTCCCCAACGCCCTGCACTGATAATGCTAAACCACAGACCAGCTGGCAAAGGAAGCTACGCAAAAGGCCCAGACCCCGTTTTACAAAGAAGGCGAAAAGGGTGAATTTGGAGCTGACAGTGACGGGCACACTATGTAACCTCAGCAAAGTCCAGGCATTGTCTGGTTTCCCTTCCCCTAACATGCCTGCACGTTCCGGTGGCCACTGTTCTCTCTCGGAATCTCACCTTACTGCCCTTTCTCCCCTCCGCCTGCCATTTTGTTCCTGACTGCCACTCCCTCCGCTGCAAGTTGGCTCAGCATTTTCTCCTACAGCTTTACAAGGGGGAGGCCAGCTTCCTGGCCCAGCTTCTCACACCACAGCTGTGACCACATTGAGAGGGTCAACAAAATTGAACAGACATCTTGGGGCAACAGAAAGGGAATTGCAGAAGGGGAAAATAAAAGAGCTGAAACCAACTAATGATCCCAAAGATGTGAAACCATCCAGAGCATCTCTCTCCTGAGCCCAAACCCCCCAACAGGACCCCCAGCAGAATCCAGGCTGCAATGCTATCAGTGCCTAGTGAGAGAGGCCTCAATCTTAGTTCCACTCCATTCAGTAAAAAAAATAATCAATCTGCAGAGATGAAGCTCTGTCTGTAGTAAAGGTGAGCATTCTAGTCGTTAGGGAGAGAAATTTTACCCTCCAGGACTAAAACTTGCTCAGTTATTAATCCATTTATGGAGACTTTTAATCCATTTATGGAGAATTTACTCAGCACTTGGCCCTGTAGCAGGTCGTGGGTATATAATCAATGTTACAATGTGAGGGAGATGCATAGCAAATAAATCATTCTACAAACACTGCTTTTTGTGTCTCTGCTAAGAGGCAGAGCATAGAACAACGAGTTAATCCAGCTCTAAGGGACGAGTGAATTGGCTCCATCAATGCAGGTGAAGGGAGCAGTTAATTTGAAGCCCTGAGGTGGGACAGAGCTGAGCCCATCGGAAAGGGAGGGAGAAAGGACAGAAGAACCAGAGAGGAGGCCACAGAAGAGCCAGTCACGCATGCTCTTGTAGGCATGTTAAGAATTTTGGATTTTATCCTTAGAACAATGAGAACCTTCTGAAGGTTTTAAGCACCAGTGTAGCTGGAGGGTGGAGGGTGGGGCAGGGGGTGGAGAAGAAACTGGAGGCTCTATTTGGGAAGGGCATGTGGAGAATATATGAGACTAGAGTTCAGAACAGTTTGGACCTGGAGACGAAGACAGAGAACTAACTGGCCGGGAGAAAGAAGGTCTAACCCAGGGCCTGGCTGAGATTCTGCTGGGAAAGACTGCGCAGAGACAGGACTCTCGTGAGATAGAGTGCAATCAGCAAAGAAAGCTGAGGGGAAAGAGCCAGGGGCCTGGGAGACCATCAGGAAGTTATCATCTTTGATAAGCAAGATCACTTCCCTTTAGAAATACCAAAGGCCCAATTAAAGCAAATCTTTTCGGGGATTCAGTTTGAATATATCTTTGGGAGTAGGTAGAGTAGGTAAAGCAAATCTACCTATTCCCGAAGATATATTCAAACTGAATCCCCGCAAAGACCAGAACAGCCTGGTTTTTTAAAAAAAAGGCAAGCCCCAGTGTTCTCACTGTCCACTCACATCATCGCCACCAAGATGCTTCAGTTATAGCATCCAAGTATTTACTAGAAAGTTAAAAATAACATTGGCTATAACCCCACTCCCTAGGAAAAAGAAAACTCTTCTGTCATATTCTTTTACAGATTTTTTTTTCATACTTAAATTACTCAAACCTAATTTTCTTGAAGGGATCAACCCAGTTCATCTTTTTACCCCCAGTGATTTTGTATGTTTTCTGGCACCTAAAAGGTGTCTAGCAATGTTCACAGAATTGAAATTTGTTGCCAGAATCTTTTCTTGGACTTTCTGGTAGCAGGACATTGAGTCGAAGGCTCTAACAAACAAGTCATCCTTCCCCTGTTCTATGTCAGAAAGAGTTTTCTTAAAACACCTTTCTAGTTTTTTGGAACTTTTCTGTGTGTTTTGGAAGTTGTGGTTTTTTTTGTTCTCTTTTCTCTCTTTCCCAGAACCTAAGGGAAGAGAGTGTTTTTTGCCAAGTAAACTCTCCGCCTCAGCCTGGGCCCCGCTGGTTACAGAAATGACATTAGACACACACACAATGGTAATACCACTCAAGAATGGCTGCATTTCATACCTATCTCCACGGAGCTCAAATTCACTTTTACGGCCTCTTTGTGGGCGAGAAGGAGGATTCGAGTGATGGTTACTTCCTCTAAGAGCTTTTCTATTACTTCATGCCCCGAATTGACAGGCTCCATGCACCTCCCTCCCAGCGCCCCAGGATCCAGTAAACAAAGACCACACTCACGCCAGCCCAGCGTCTCCCAGCACTGCAGGCAGTGTTGCCAGCAGGACAGGCTAACTTTGGAAAAGTCGAGATTTCCCGGGGCGGGGGGCGGGTTTGGCGGGGGGAGTGGGGGGCCGGAGCGGGGTGGGGGGGTCGGGTAGCTTTTTCAAGGGAGGCTGCAGCTTTGCTTTCTGATCACTGGCCCAATGCAAATAGTTTCTTTCAGCCGTTCCAGGAGCTTGCACGAGCCACTTCACAGCACTTTTCCAGCTCCTGAAAGAAAGAAGGCATTAGGCCTGATTACAATTCCCCAAAGCTGTGTATACTCTGATAATCTGGATCCACCCTGCCCTGCCTGCAAACCAGTTGCATGTATGTCTGATGTGTAGTGGGGTGGGGCGGCACACCGGCTCACACGGTGAAGGACTTTTCTTTCTCTTGCATTCATTTGACCTGTTTTTTCCTTCCCACTGACAAATAACTATAAAAGTCTTTCACTGTTCTAATTTATTAGAACTAATTTATTCTTGGAAGAAAAAAAATGGTAAGATTACTTTGTTAAAAAACAAAAGGTAAGATTACTACCCCATTATAAAAGGTCTATGCTTGTTTAGAAGGTTGCTCAAGATTCCAGGTCTAAAAAAACACATTTAATCCTGCAGAGAATCTGTCTTGGCCAGGGCTGATGCTGTCTCTGCTCTAGCCCTGAGATGGAAAGCATCTCCCTCCATCTCCAAAGAGGAGACAGAGGTCCTCAGTGCTCCCTGGAAAGCATGCTACTCCTACATTTGTGAGTGAGCTTCGAGCGGATCAGCCCAAGTTACCAACGTCCTGGTCTGGCTTCTGTGTAACTTACATGTGGACAACCTCCAAGACCAGTGAAAGACTTTAAATCTTGGGCTTCACCCTCAAAAGACACACCCTTGGGAAAAAAAAAATGCCTGTGATATTGACTGTTTTTGTTGATGTTGTTGTTTGGGGTTTTGTTTTGTTCTCTTGGCCCAGTGGTGCAGCATACAGGATCTTAGTTCCCTTACCAGGGATCAAACCCATGCCATCTGCAGTGGAAGGATGGAACTGTAACCACTGGAGCACCAGGGAATTCCCTGATTGTTCTACGTTGATAAAACTCATGTTATTGTAAGTTTGTTTCATTTTCCTTAACTTAGGAAATCTGATAAGCATATCTGAAAATGTAAAAGTATTTTCTGAATCAACATAAAATATCAATTTTAAGGCTTATATACCTTAAAGAGGTCCAGTCGACTCTTGTGCGACAGCTGGCTATGTCTCCAGCCTTTATTTTCACCAGAGCCCTCAGCCGAGGAAATGTGTTTGCTGAACCCATGAACTTTCCATGAAACGCAAGACGTATAAAACAAGAGCACGCCTTTTCTCTCAAGTCCCCCTTTAGGGCCCTAAGTTCCATGTTTTCAACCCCCCCGTCCCATTAGACTTGTCCTTGGACTTCGTCGCAGGATCTCTATTTGGGCTCTTCCTGAATTCCTTGTACTTCCTCCCAGCCCTGTTCATCAGGTTGGGTCATTTCCATTTGCCCTCAACAGCACAGTCTTCGTAACTTTCTGTTATATAAGTGCTGCTTATTATTATTATTGAAAGTGTTCGGGGTTTGGAGTTTGGATGTCACAGTTCTAAGTGAGCTGGAAGGGAGGAAAAACAGGTCAACTTCCGTTCATGGGCTAAGACAATTTAAGCCACGTCTGAAGTTGAGGGTTGTTGGGATGGAGCCATCTGGTATATGGACAAGATCTTAAGTGAGTTTTGACCTTAAACTACATAGAGAATGGATTTCCACCATTATGTAAGAACCAGCAGCTTTCTCCTCGTAAGTGGAGCTGTGAAATCCATTTCGGTATACAGGTGTGGTGGGGGTGTTTGTTGTTTACTCACTACGTCATATCCGACACTTTTGCAACCCCATGGACTGTAGCACGCCAGGCTCCTCTGTCCATGACATTTCCCAGGCAAGAATACGGGAGTGGGTTGCCATTCCCTTCTCCAGGGGATCTTCCTGACTCAGGGATCAAACCCAGGTCTCCTGCACTGACAGGTGGGTTCTTTACCACTTGAGCCTGGGAAGCCCATGCCTGTGAGTAGTGAGAATAAATCACATTAACTGTTATGTTACTAAAAGTTACTATTTGACGATGATATATAATTTGTGGGTTTCAGTTTCAAAGCTAGGGCATTAAATGAGCTAAAATCTGACCTTGAGCTCAGATTTACATGTTTGCCAATTTCTCCTTGGTCCGATATATCTCAAAAGGAAGAAAAAGAAAGTCTTAGGGTATCCTATAACAACTATAGTAAATGTTTATCAAATGGACCCTATACATTGCATACTTACATATATATGAAATAAACATATGTGCATGTCAATACATATAGGCAGTTTGATTCTTTTAAACAGCTTCATTCCAATGCATTTTTTAAAAGAAATTTACAAACTTTAGTAACAGAATGAGGAAATTATGTCATGCAGAAAAAAATCTGCCTTTTGTCTAGCACATTACATACTTATTAGATTAACAGATACATAAATTAGTAAATCTTTATTATTTAATTTGGACAATAATACCCTGACTTCATGGCAACTCTTTGGTTTCTCACCCAAACTTTCTTATTAGAAAGGTTAAATAAGCCATAAGCTTTAAAATCCACACGCCAGGCTTTTAAATCAGATACAGTTTTTGATAGGACTATGTATAACCTTTCTATAACAAGTTAGGTCTGTATCTTTATACTGTAAAGAAAACATCTCCATAAAAAAAATTTTTTTTTAAATCATTTTGGCATTGCAGTGTTCTCTTCTAGATTTTAAAACTACCACCACCATCTGCAGTGGTTCCCCAAAGTTACAGGATTAATGAAGTCTTTTCCCTGCTATTGCGTTAAAAGTTTTAAAAACATTCCTATTTTACCTTTTTTTTAAAAGGAGAAGAAAGAAAAAGAAAAAAACCTTTGTTGTTGTCTACTCTGCATGCTTCTGGAACACCTTGCTCACTCCCACCTTCCTTCCCCCTCTCCCAGGAAGGGACGGGAACTCTGTTTGCATATTCTATTATTATTTCACGTCATTGGAATGAGAGTCTCGGCAAACACACTTTCTCTTGTGGAATTCCCTAATAAAAACAGACAGCTTGTTTTGAACAAGCAGCCTCTGGAACAGGAGAAGCAGCAGAAGCTGACTGGGTTTTTCCTCCTGCCTCACAGATGTCTTTATCATCTGAATATACACTCCCAGCCCCCAGGCCCATGAGAGAACTTATAGAGCAAGTTTTCAAAAATATTTATTTTTTACTTATTTGGCTATGCTGGGTCTTAGCTGTGGCATGTGGGATCTAGTTCCCTGACCAGGGATCGAACCCGAGTCCCCTGCATTGGGAGCGTGGAGTCTTAGCCACAGGACCACGAGGGAGGTCCCTATAAAGCAATTTTGGATTATTTGAAATAGAGGGACTTAATTTGTCACCTGGTTTCGACAATTTCTTGCTTCAAGTACGATTTCCTACAACCGGATAGCATCAATTTGTGCAGAGTCCTACATGGACCTGAAATTTAACTGAGAAAGGCACCCAGTCCTGACGACTCTTGTTAACCAGCAGTGTTCTCATGGCTACCAGCTCGCGCAGAAACCCAAGGACATGCCAGATTTACCTCCTGCAGGAGGAAGTGGTTGAGAAATCCATCTTCTTCTCACTGTGATGAGGTAATGAGAAACACGCCGTCCTGAGGAAGTACTAGAGGGACATTTGTGTCTCCCCAGCACCATCCCAAGGGCAAGATGAACACAGCAGTGATTGACAGGCAGTGGTGGAGACCTGCTGTTAGCTTATCTGTCTACCAGCTCCTGCGAAAGCAAGCCAAAGAACAAGCCATAAGTCTACGAGTCATTCATGAACTCCTTTCTGCTTTGAAAATGTAGTTCGTGCTTTCTCATTGTCATTATTATGGCATGGATGAGGCTTTCTTCATAGCTCAGTTGGTAAAGAATCTGCCTGCAGTGCAGGAGACCTGGGTTCGATTCCTGGGTTGGGAAGATCCCCTGGAGAAGGCAATGGCAGCCCACTCCAGTATCTTGCCTGGAGAATCCCACAGACAGAGGAGTCTGGCAGGCTACAGTCCATGGGGTCGCAGGAGTCGGACACGACTTAGCTACTAAACCACCAACCATGACATGAATGCTCATTGAATATTGGCTCTTGATGATTACAATGACCTTGTCCTTGGGCACATTGGAAGCGGGCCATGGCCTTCCTCGTTCCATCCTCATCTCTTCCCAATCCCAGGACAGAAATCACACAATCAACAATGGTCATCTGTTGCTAAGAACTTAAGCTGTGAACTTTCTCGGGAGATATTTGTACTTTAATTGTAAACCTAACGATGCCTTCGAGAAGCAGAGGAATGATGCTACCCGATGGATCTCAGACACTCGTAGAAGCAAGGAGGCAATCTGACTGAGACCTCCCTGGAGCTCTTCAATGCCCCCAACAGGTCCACCCTGATGGTACACATTTATATGAGGAAATACCGTACATAGCTGTCACTAATTCCTTTCCTGGTGAGACCTTGACCTGAGCTGTTTTTAACTGCAAAATACACTTGGTAGTAAACTGTATCTGTTTCCTCAGTTGCTGTGAATTCTGACTCAAGCCAGTTCAGGTTAGCTTAATGAAACAAGAACCAGGAAAGCAAAAGCTTTCTGGCAGTTGCCTCCTGTACTGATGTACTGAGCTTGGGCCTCCCTGGTGGCTCAGCTGATAAAGAATCTGCCTGCGATGCAGGAGACCTGGGTTTGATCCCTGGGTTGGGAAGATCCCCTGGAGAAGGCAAAGGCTACCCACTCCAGTATTCTGGCCTGGAGAATTCCATGGACTGTGTAGTCCATGGGGTCGCAAAGAGACGCCCATGACTGAGCGACTTTCACTCTCACAGAAGGCAACTGATGCAATATGAACTCAGGGAATTCCCACATGGAGAGAAGCAGATGAGGGCTGCCCAGATGTAAAAGGAACATGAAAGGTAATCTTGAAAGGAATATAATATGAGCTCAATGCCTGAGTTCCATATAAAATGTGAAGACACGTACAGAAATCTAATGTCTTTCGTTTCGATAATTGGACTCAACTTGGTTTACCAGCCCCCGTTTCGAGTTTGCAGTTGTATTCATTCCCGAGGGCTGCCCTGGGAAAATGTCCACACATTGGGTGGCTTTAAACAATAGAAATTTATCGTCCCATAGTTCTAGAGGCCAGAAGCCTGAAATGAGTGTCCACAGGGCCGGGCCTTTGTGAAGGCTCAAGGAGAGAATCTCTTTCACACTGGTAGCTTCTGGTGTTTCCAGAAATCCTCAGAGTTGCTTGGCTTGCAGATACATCACTCCCATCTCTGCCTCTGTCGTCATGTGGTGTCTCTTATTGGGTCCCTGTATTTTTTTTTTTTTTTTGGTCCTACCGTATTCAGGCTTCCCAGGTGGCTCAGCGAGTGGTAAAGAGTCCACCTTCTAATGCAGGAGACACGTGTTTGATTCCTGGGTCAGGAAGATCCCCTGGAGTAGGAAATGGCAACCCACTCTAGTGTTCTTGCCTGGAAAATTTCACGGACAAAGGAGCCTGGCAGGCTACAGTCCATGGGGCTGCAGAGAGTCAGATACAACTGAGTGACTGAGCACAGCATGCAGGGATGGAACTTGTGTCCTCTGCAGTGGAAACCCGGAGTCCAAACCCCTGGACCACCAGAGAACTCCCCGTCTTCTGCTCTTCTTAAAGAGACATCAGTCATATTGGATTAAGGTAAGGTGAAGTCGCTCAGTCGTGTCTGACTCTTTGCAACCCCGTGGACTGTAACCTACTAGGCTTCTCCGTCCATAGGATTCTCCAGGCAAGAATACTGGAGTGGATTGCCATTTCCTTCTCCAGGGGATCTTCCCGACCCAGGGATCGAACCTGGGTCTCCCGCATTGCAGGCAGACGCTTTAACCTCTGAGCCACCAGGGAAGCATATTGGATTAGGGCTGCCTCTAATGACCTCATCTCAGCTTGACTACCTCTGCAAAGACTCTCTTTCCAATAAGGGCATATTCGTAGGTACCAGCCCTTCAACATATCTTTTGAGGAGATGTGATTCAATCCAGAACAGTCATGGAAAAGGAAATCTCACCCCTCCCAAGAAATGTAGTCCCTTCCAGTTTAAAAAAACCTTCCCATATTTTGTCTGTTTCAGAGTTTTCCACGATCTGATCCCCTTCTCTCTGAAGGAGGCTGGGCGTGGTCGGGCCAGGTGAGAAGCAGGTCAGAGCCCGCCCGGGTGAGGCACACTGGCCCGGTCTTCCGCGGGTCCCCCTTGCCGGGACCTAGGTGTGGACTTGGTCTTTGTTGCAGATGCTGCCATCCTGGGTTCCAGCCTGGGCCCACATTGTTAGGACTCCACAGGCTGTGTCCTCCTTTCAACTGGGAGGCCTCCTCCTGTCTGCGGGGCTGTTTTCAGCCTGGCTCTAAGCCTTACAGACACAAAGAGGAACAGACAGGTTTGGGAAGGTTCCGCCTTCGTTCCCCACCGCGCTTGGAACCTCCGGGGCACCTGGGACTGAAGAGCTGATCTCTGACTGTCAGTCTAGCACTGGCCTTCATTTGTTTATTTTCGGTTCACTGTTCCACTCACTGGCAGGGGGCTTCCAAAAGTTTCTCTGCGCTGAACCGGAGGGACACACTTTGAGATCCCCAAGCTCTTATCCCTGTCTCCAGGGACAAGGCCCAACGGTCAGAGGGCAGAACTCCACCCAGCACCACCCATCCTCCCTTCATCCCAGCTCATCCCACCTCAGCCCAGGAAAGGCTGTCTCTGCCCAGTGTTTGGGGCTGGCCCTCAGGACACCAGACATGCTTCTCATTCTACAGTTTCCCTCGGAACTGCCCCCAAATCTACAGTCTCATCCTTGACTTAGGCTACAGAATATAAAGGAATGGCTTAGACTAAACCAACCCTTCTGATGCCAAAAGAAAAAAACAAGCTAGCAGGAAATCCAGATGAATCTTTATGCGCACACACTCATATGCTTGGGAGTCATCAAAAAGCTGCCCAGACACTGAAGTCTTAAACCAAAATCCCTGAGAAAAGGGGATTCTGGAGAGAGGAGCCCAGCGTTTGAATTCCTCTTCCCTTTGAGGTGTTTCCCAATCATCATTTTGACTGCCAAAACAGTCAGAGAGAAGGTATCTGTGATTATGGACCCCATAAAGGTCTGGCACCCAGATAAACTCTGAGGAATCAATTCAAAAAAACCCTCATTGCAATTTAAAAATAGGCAAAAGATTGAAGTGTTACTATATGAAAGAAGAGGTTCCGAAAGCTAATAAACATTTAGAAAAGATGCTACACCTCAGTCATCAGGGAAATAATAACACAAACAGACCCCACCATCTACCCTCCAAATGGCTAAAACAAAAAAGACGACAACATCGTGTTAGCAAGGATATGTATGATTCTCATAAATTGCCCGTGGGGGTGTAAATTCATATAGTCACTTTGGAAAAACTTTTTGACAATAACCACAAAAACTGAATAGATGCTATGACCCAACAATTCTTCCCCAGTGTATACACTCAATGGACGTGCACTTAAAAGTGCACACCACTGGTATAAAAATGTTTCTAGAATCATTATCTGAAATAGCCCAAAGGAGAAATAACTCAAATGTCCCTCCACAGTAGAAAGGCTACATCAAGTATAGCATATTCATATCATGGAATTACTATAATTATTACTATACAGCACAGTAAGGGAATCAATTCCTACCAGAATCTTACAAGCATACCGTTGTGAGAAAGACAGCAGAAATAAATTATTAGGTACTACGTGGTTCCATTTATACAAAGTTCAGAAATGTGTGTGTGTGGCTCAGCCACTCAGTCATGTCCGACTCTGTGTGACCCCATGAACTGTAGTCCACCAGATTCTCCAGGCAAGAATGCTAGAGTGGGTTGCCATTTCCTCCTCGAAGGGATCTTCCTGACCCAGGGATTGAACCTGTGTCTCCTGCTTGGCTGGCTAGCGGTTACTTGTGGTGACTATGTCGGGGGTGGGGGTGGGGGGAGGGGAGCAGGGAGGGAAATATTATGGTTATGTTCTGTTTCTTAAAGAGGACTGTGGTTACACAGGTGTGTTTATTTGAGTAAACCCACAAAACTGTAACATATGTTCAGTGCATTTTTCTGTCTTTATGCAATT
This sequence comes from Oryx dammah, assembly GCF_014754425.2. Lineage (NCBI taxonomy): Eukaryota > Metazoa > Chordata > Mammalia > Artiodactyla > Bovidae > Oryx > Oryx dammah. The sequence goes on along the minus strand of NW_024070188.1, from coordinate 78,294,702 downwards.
GTAATAAAAATATCATTAAAACAAACATTTCTCAAATAGACTCCTGACATTGAAATTTAGAGCTATCGCTCCTAGTACATTTCATCTTTGTGTTAAATGGGATATAAACTTTATTAAGATTGGAATTGCTTTTTAGGTCTAATAATTCGACTAGGTAATATTTGCCTTTAGGCAAGGTCTGCTCAAGTTGATCACTCAAATCACTCCACCTAGTTGAGCTCAGCTCCAGACTTCGCTTGCTTTAATTAGGTCAGTCAGTTCAGTCGCTCAGTCATGTCTGACTCTTTGTGACCCCATGGACTGCAACACGCCAGGCTTCCCTGTCCATCACCGATTCCCAGAGTTTACGCAAACTCCATCACATCAGTGATGCCATCCAACCATCTCATCCTGTGTCATCCCCTTCTCCTCCCGCCTTCAATCTTTCCCTGCATCAGGGTCTTTTTCAATGAGTTGGTTCTTCCCATCAGGTGCCCAAAGTATTGGAATTTCAGCTTCAGCATCACTCCTTCTAATGAATATTCAGGATTGATTTCCTTTAGAATCTCCTTGCAGTCCAAGGGACTCTCAAGAGTCTTCTCCAACACCACAGTTCAAAAGCATCACTTCTTTGGGGCTCAGCTTTCTTTATGGTCTAACTCCCACATCCATACATGACTACTGGAAAAACCATAGCTTTAACTAGATGGACCATTGTTGGTAAAGTAATGTCTCTGTTTTTTGATATGCTGTCTAGGTTTGTCATAGCTTTTCTTCCAAGGAGCAAGCGTCTTTTAATATCATGGCTGCAGTCACTACCTGCAGTGATTTTGGAGCCCAAGAAAATAAACTCTTTCACTGTTTCCATTATTTCCCCATCTATTTCCCATGAAGTGATGGGACCGGATGCCATGATCATAGTTTTCTGAATGTTGAGTTTTAAGCCAAGTTTTTCACTCTCCTCTTTCACTTTCATCAACAGGCTCTTTAGTTCCTCTTCACTTTCTGCCATAAAGGTAGTGTCACCTTCATATCTGAGGTTATTGATATTTCTCCTGGCAATCTTGATTCCAGCTTATGCTTCATCCAGCCTAGCATTTCTCATGATGCACTCTGCATATAAGTTAAATAAGCAGGGTGACAATATGCAGCCTTGATGTACTCCTTTCCCAATTTGGGACCAGTCTGTTGTTCCATGTGCAGTTTTAATTGTTGCTTCTTGACCTGCATACAGATTTCTCAGGAGGAAGGTAAGGTGGTCTGGTATTCCCATCTCTTTAAGAATTTTCCACAATTTCTAGGTTAGCTGAATATTTTTAATATAAGAACTTGTTACACTCCATGGAAATAACCTAAGTGTCCATCAACCGAGGAATGGATAAAGAAGTTGTGATATATACAAACGGTAGAGTACTACTCAGCTATTAAAAAAAAAAAGAATTAAATAATGCCATTTGCAGCAACATGAATGGACCTAGAGATTATCATACTAGGTGCAGTATGTCAGAGAAAGACAAATATCATATCAAATTACTTAATTGTGAAATCTAAAAAAATGATACAGGGACTTCGCTAGGGGTCCAGTGGCTACGACTGTGAGCTCTCAATGCAGGGGGCCAAGATTTGGTCCCTGGTCAGGGAACTAGATTCCACATGCCACAACTAAAGATCCCACATGCCACAACTAAGACCAGATGTAGCCAAATACATAAATACAAACTTTTTTTTTGATGACACAAATAAACTTATTTACAACCCAGAAACAGACTCACAGATAGAGAAAAGAAACTGATGGTTACGGAAGAGGAAGGAGAGGAGGGATAGACTACGTGTAGGGATTAATAAATGCACATAAAATAGATACACAACAGGATTTATTGTCTAACAAAGGGGATTATATTTTCTATCTTGTAATAAACTATAATGGGCTTCCCTGATGGTTCATAGTAGTAAAGAATCTGCCTGCAGTGCAGGAAACCTGGGTTCGATCCCTGAGTTGGGAAGATCCCCTGGAGGAGGGCATGGCAACCCAGTCCAGTATTCTTGCCTGGAGAATTCCATGGACAGAGGAGCCTTGTGGGCTATGGTCCATGGGGTCACAAAGAGTCAGGCAAGACTGAGCAACTAACAATAAACTATAATGGAAAAGAATAGAGAAACTACAGGTACATATACATATAAATGTATAGCTGAATCATGGTGCTGGACTCCTGAAACTAACACAACATTGTGAATCAATGGTACTTCAGTATAAATAAATACAGAAAATTTTAAAAAGAAAAGAACTTGTCACAATCAAGTGACTGACGGCTTCCACCCTGAGTCCCTGGCAAGGAGACGTGGCAGAGCTGGGTGCCACTGTGGTGGGGCCGCAGTCCCAGGGCGGTGGGGTGCTAGAAGGGCCCCAGCACCCGCAGCCATGCTTGTTGCGGAGCACGGGTTCTCGGGTGTCCAGGCTCAGGAGTTGGGGTGCACGGGCTTAGTTGCTCTGTGGCCTGGGCGGGGGAGATCTTCCCAGACCAGAGATTGAATTGTGTCCCCTGTGCTGTACTATCCACTGTGCTACGAGGGAGACCAGGAGGTGATTTTCAGTGTAGAAAGAAGCTGGCCCACCCCAGCTTTTGAGAGGTGCCCTGCACAGGGCTGGGAGCCGGGGGCCACAACCTTCTCTGTGGAGCGTGAAGTGTTCACAGTCTTCCAGCACCTAAATGCTCACCTGTCTCCCACACATGTGCTTTGATCCTTTCTCCAGCAGCCCAGTTTTAGTCCCTTTGGGAAAAGCTTCCTCAAGTATATGAAATTAGCTCTTTACCACAAAGGAAGAAGGCATCAGAAAAGACCACTCAGGATTTCCATTTTAAAGAAAGCTTTCTGAAAGGCCTGAGATCAGAGGCAGGAAGCAGGTGTGATACTGGGTGCCAGGAGCACCATGGGCCTGGGTGCCGCCCACCCAGCATCTCGGGGCCCAGAGAGGCTGAAAGCTGTGCTGTTTCTTCCTCTGAGACACAACAGCTTGTCTCCTGAAGCTGCCGTGAGTTCAGGTTTCTGCCGACCTTCTGGGGAAAATGCTACAGGAGACTTGCCCCTCCATCTCACAGTCACATGTGCGGTTGCAGTTCAGTTCAGATCAGTCGCTCAGTCGTGTCCGACTCCTTGCGACCCCATGAACCGCAGCACGCTAGGCCTCCCTGTCCATCACCAATTCCCAGAGTCCACCCAAACTCATGTCCATTGGGTCAGTGATGCCATCCAACCATCTCATCCTCTGTCGTCCCCTTCTCCTCTGGCCCTCAATCTTTCCCAGCATCAGGGTCTTTTCCAATGAGTCAGCTCTTTGCATCAGGTGGCCAAAGTACTGGAGTTTCAGCTTCAACATCATTCCTTCCAATGAACAACGAGGACTGATCTCCTTTAGGATGTGCAGTTTAGCACAACTCGAACTCTCCCCGCAAGGTCTTGGGGTGCGACTTGATGCAAACAAAGAAGCCAAAACAATTCTTCCGGTTGTTTTCATTTAGTCCTCAGGACGGATGAGAGCAGGGCACTTCTCTGGTGGCTCAGTGGTAAAGGATCCGCCTGCCAATGCAGGAGACACAGGTTTAATCCCTGATCCGGGAGACCCCACATGCGGTGGGGCAACTAAGCCTCGTGCAGCACAACTGTGTGATGAGCCTGTGCTCTAGAGCTCGTGAGCCACAACCCCTGAGCCCACTGAAACCTGTTCGCCCTGGAGCCTGCGCTCCCCAGCAAGGGAAGTCACCACAATGAGAAGCCCTCACGCTGCAACTAGAGAAAAAGCCCACACGGCAACAAAGGCCCCAGACAACCAAAAATAAAAGAAAGTAATAAATAAAACTATATATTAAAAAAAACCCAGATGAGACCAGTCCTACTGGGCTTCATCTGCTCTCATGTCTCGAGGGTGGGCTGCAGGCTGCTTGCTTAATAAATCCTGCCTGCTTGAAAAAAACAATAAAGACAGGTGAGCATCTCAGTGATGGGGAAGTCAAGAAGGATCTTTCCAAATTCAGGAGGAGGAATGGCAGAGAAGGCCCCTCTCAGACCTAAGGTCAGGGGAGAGGGCCTTACGACACTCGTGGCCTCTTCACACGAGACAAGGGAAGCGTCCTTCAGTGGCTTCTCCAGGGGCAGGAGCGGGGGAGAAAATTCACATCATTTTTATGGTGACTCACCTATGAACCTTAATTAAAAATCTGTTCATAATGCAATACTGTCAATCAACTCTACTTGAATAAGATACATTTTTTTGAAATCTCTTCAAATTGTGTGAAATGGCCAATAGTTGAGGAAAGCGACCTCATGACAGAGTCCTCTCCTGAATATAAAATAGATCACAAAGATAAATGCAAATACCCTTTTCCCCTTAAATCCAAGATGTAGGTAGAAGCTCATAAATCCAGGTACCCTCTTAGTTGAAGGGCTTTGCTAGTGGCTCAGAGGGTAAAGAATCCACCTGTAATGCAGATGACACAGGTCTGATCCCTGGGTTCGGAAGATCCTCTGGAGAAGGAAAGGGCTCCCCACTCCAGTACTCCTGCCTGGAAAATCCCATGGATGGAGGAGCCTGGTGGGCTACAGTCCATGGGGTTGCAAAGAGTCAGACACAACTGAGTCACCAACTCTTAATTTAAACATTTAAATCATACCTAGGGAGTGAGGAGAATTTCTGAAATCCAATGACCCACTCCCAACGTCCATGTAGCACTCATGGACAGAGGAGCCTGGCAGGTTGCAGTCCATGGGGCTGCAAAGAGTTGGACACGACTGAGCAACTTTCACTTCACTTCAGTGACCCTTTCATGAATTTTATCATTAAAAGCCTTCCAATATAGTTAGGGGGAAATTAGTTTGAAATATTCTTTTTAAAGAAAGGTTCTTCATCTATCCTCTAAAGATTTATTGCCATTCTCTGAAAGTTAACAAACACAGAAAGCAAATCAGCATCTGTTATATAGGAGGTGTTATTAATATAAAATGAGCATAAGCACCTCTGTCACTAAAGACTCAAAAACCTTAAAGAACCCACCTGTCTTCCCTTCTTCCCAGGGAACATCATTATAGAGGATGGGACAGCACATACAATGATACAACTGTGGGTTTTGTTTGTTTACTCTAGTGGACAAGAGTAATATATGACTGTATAGGGTTCGTCTTTCAAAAATTTAGGTTTCAAAAGTAAGCAATTAGATATAGCTCAAAAAAAAAAAAAAAACAAACCCTTGTCTTTTTTTGTTTTTTTGGTCATTATGTTTTTAACATTTTTCTACATTATCCTTTCAGGAGGAGGAACTTAGAATTGAAAAGGTATCAGTGAACTATTTGGGTTCAAATGTACTGATTTTAGTAGAGGGAAAACTATATGAGGTCAGACTGTTCATGTCCATGTGCTCAACATACAGCCTTGTCCTGGAATATACTGGATGGTCCTTAAGTGTTATATATGTGGATGAATGACTTAAAGATGATGAACTCCATCACTATATAACAGAAGAAAAAAGAATATTATTCAGTAGAAGAAGGAAGACAAGAGAAAACAATCAAAATTAGAGTCTGAACGTATAATTTAGTTGACCTGTTTCTGCTGTGCTAATCTTGTTGTCTCTGCCTTTAATCTCCTGGTGACCAGTATTTGCAGCACACATGGGAGGGTTGCATGGACAGGAAAGGGTAGAAGTACTGGCGCCACGCAGGTACCTATTTTGTTGTTGTTGTTCAGTCACTCAGTCATGTCCGACTCTTTGTGACCCCACAGACTGCAGCACACTAGGCCTTCCTGTCCATCACCAACTCCCAGAGCTTGCTCAAACTCATGTCCATTGAGTCAGTGATGCCATCCAGCCATCCTCATCCTCGGTCGTCCCGTTCTCCTGCCTGCAATCTTTCCCAGCATCAGAGTCTTTTCCAGTGAGTCATTTCCTTACATCAGGTGGCCAAAGTATTGGAGTTTCAGCTTCAGGTATCTACGTAGTTTGTTGATATTAATAAAAAAGAAGAAGAAAAATGTACTTAAAGATCATGAAGACCAGCTTCTCATTTTGCAGATGAGGAAAGTAAGAAATCAAATGACTTGACTAAGGTCATAGGCACAGCCAGCTAAATGTAAGGAGTATCATTTTATTATTTATTCCTTAGCGGGGGAGGTGCCATGTGATGCTAAATAAACTTATCACAGACCTGCCTGATATCAGCTCCCCACCCCCAAATACTGGATCGAGTTTCTTTGGTTTGACCAATCCACTGATTGTTTTTACGTTGATTTTGACAAGAATGCTAGGAAAATAATGTTCTTAAAATTTTACTTTGCACAAAAATGACTGGGGGAGTGCCTGTTAGAAATGGATCTTTCTAAAACTCACAGACTTAGAGAACGAACTTAACGGTTGCCAGGGGGAAGGGCTAGATAGGGAGTTTGGGAAGGGCCTGTACACACTGCTATATTTAAAATGGATAACCAACAAAGACCTATTGTACAGCACATGGAACTCTGCTCAATGTTATGTGCCAAATGGATGGCAGCAGGAGTTTGGGGGAGAATGGGTACATGCATATGTATGGCTGAGTCCCTTCGCTGTTCACTTGAAACTATAACATTGTTAATTAGCTATACCCCAATGCAAAATGTTTTTAGTGTTAAAAATTAAAATTTAAAAAAAAGGGCATCTTTCTGATCCTGAACTCCTGAGAGTCTAATTCTGTGGATCTAATTCCATGGAGTGAAGATAAAGAATCTGAATTTTAACAAACACATCCATGTGACTTGGATGCAAAAAAGTACTTTGAGAAGCACTGTTCTCAAGAGCCTGAGGTCAGTCAAGACCCGCCTCTCAGCAACAGCCAAGGAAAGCCCCCCTCTGGCGGATTTACAGAGCTGCTGAAATGAAGTTTGACATGTGGGAGAAACATGTGTAAATCGTGCTTTGAAGAATACTGCTACGTCATCACTATTAGAGATATATACTCAGTTATATACAACTGTATGTTGGTGACAAGGTCTGTATTCAAAGTCATTTCTTTTTCTTAACTAATTGACACTTTGTGAATGTCAGGTTCACTTCTCAAGACCAAGCTAAATGCCATGCTCTTAACAAAGAAAGACCAAGAGGCACCGAAAGCTGTAAGGAGCTCCACGAGGAAAGAGGCCAGGCTGGTCCAGCAGTGCTCACAATTGTACCCCTTGCACCTCTCACTTGCTCTGCACATAATAGGTATGTGATAAATATGTATTTATAAATCAATCCAACAGAAGGGGAATATGAAATAGTATGAATATTTGGATAATTCTTCTGTATAAGTGATTAGTTGTAATTATACAATTGGTTAGTCTCTTACTAGAAAAATAATCATCAAGAGGAAGGGGATATAATGTATCATATGGCTGATTCACATTGTTGAACGGCAGAAACAAGCACAACATTGTAGAGCAATTATGGGGCTTCCCAGGTGGTGGTAGTGGTGAAAACCCCACCCGCCAATGCAGGAGACAAAAGAAACTCGGCTTCCACCCCTGGGCTGGGAAGATCCCTGAAGGAGGGCATGGCGACCACTCCAGTATTCTTGCCTGGAGAATCCCATGGACAGAGGAGCCTGCTGGGCTACGGTCCACAGGGTCGCAAAGAGTCAGACATGACTAAAGTGACTTAGCACGCACACAAGTAAAGCAATTATACTCCAATTTAAAAATAAATTTAAAAAAAACTATTCACATGTTTAAAAAAAAAAAAAGAAAAATAATTCATATGTTTAAGAAGGCGTCAACTACAAGTCTGGGAGGAAATGGATGGCAAGAAACCCAAGGCTTGAGGAGAAAATCAGACCTTTCTTCCAGGGATCACTCTCTGTTTCTGATTCCCTAAAGTTTCCATTACTCCAAACCACAAGTTTTTGCAAGGCTCAGTGTATTTTAATTAAACCTCAGTGATGAACACAGACTTTCCAAACTCCGTCCTGGTTTGCACCGTCCGGCTTCAAAGCTGGGTTGAAAGAAAACAGTGACGGGGCCTGATGCTCGACAAGGCCTTGGAAGCGCGCGTTGCCCTTGCCCAGAACAGAACCAGCGAAGAACGGCATGGACAGTTACCCTGGGCACACAGAATGGCACTTAATGATCTTTGCCTTGCCTTCTGGGATCAGCGTTTGGTTCTTCATTCGCCTGGTCTGCGTTCACAGAGTAAAACTCTTGTCTGTGTGACTCAGGCCATGAAAATGCTTGACTTGGCAACCCACATGGGTATTCCCCACACAGGCCTCAGCACAGGGCCTGAGGAAGGGAGAAGGCCGGCCCTTGCATCCTTCCCTGGTGCCATCTGTGATGTCCCCGCGGCCCCTGCCAGCAGCCACAGTGGAGGGAGGCTGTGAGGGGAGGCTGTGTCCCGAGTTAAACTCTGCTCAGGGAGGCGGGTTCACAAAACCACACGGGACCCACAGGGGGACTGCCTTCTTTCTCTCTTCTTCCTTTTCCTTTCATGCTTTTTCTTTCTTCTTTTCTTGATCTTTCCCTTCCTCTCTCCTCTCCCGTGCCCCCCTTCTTTCTCTGCAGGTCTCTCTTTTTATTTCCTAATTTTTATTTGAAAGAAAAAAACGTTTTTTTGGCCTCACCGCACAGTATGCAGGATCTTAGTTCCCCAACCTAGGATTGAACCTGGAGCCCTCAACCATGGAAAAGCAGAGTCCTAACAACTGGATCGTCAGGGAAATCCCTCTCTGTGGGTCTCTTGTGAAAAGAAAAGGCTCAAAAATCTCAAAGAAATATTCATGAAGCAGGCATTCCTGTGGCCAGCACTAGCCTCTCCCAGGTCCGTCTCTCTCTCCAACTCAGACCTTTGCTTTCCACATCACAGACACAGGTAGCTCTTATGCAAAAGTAAAAAGAAACCAAGAGGAAAATCCAACAATGAACCGTTAGAGGAGAGCCACAACTACACTTTAATCTGAGCAACGTGGTCTGAAGGTTACCTGCATGGTCTCTGCAGATTAAGTGGGTGTCACCCACAGCACCAGTTAGTATCCTTGGCAACCAACTATCACTCAAAGAGGCTGGAGAGATAATCCTGGTTCAGGACCCTGAATAACCTCATACTTGAAACACATACTATGCAATGACTTGTGGACTCTGAACACAATTATGACACACACTGAGTCTGCCAAGTTCACCTTGTAGATGAGGGGAAAAAACACATAGTTTACACCTTAAACAATTCAATTTGCAGGGCAATCGGACCCACAAGGGGATCAGGAAACCAATTTGCAGCCAGCACATATTCACGGCACAGAGAAGAGTGAGTTTCAGCTAACAGATCTCCAAGGCCGTTCATCCCAGTAATGGCATGGCCCCCAAATACGTATCTGGAAACTGGACCGCAGCCACAGGGCCATAAAGATAAACTTCAGGAAGTGAGATGGTATCTTCACTTTAGTGCACTGGTTTGAAATTCTCAGGTCAGCATGAGCTGGTGAGTTTTAAAGGGGGATTCGAGATCTGGAAACAGCTCCAGGCTTGCTGCCTTTCTAGAGTTCAAAGCCATTCTTTTCCTGAGTGTTCACTGCCAGCATCCCAGCTCTGCCATCTGTGAATAGGTGCACTATTTATAGGTGACTTGTGGTGGGCGAATGCCAAGTGCTCAACCCAGGAAAATTGTTATCTGAATGATTTACACGCACGTCCTGAACCTCACTGGGCACTAAACAGAGGGATGCTTTCATAATAAATCTTGCATTCATCAACATTAATTTAAGGTAATCTGAGTCGACAGTCAAGAGTCTGCTTTTCAATAAGCAGCCAACTTTTCTTCTATTAAATTTTTAGGAGACTATATTACTAAGTTCTGGGAAATACCATTGGCAAGAAGCTGAGCTGGAGTAGGTTTAGGAACTCAATTGTGTTAAGCTGTCTGCCCCAAACACATCTCGGCCACAAGCACACCCGTGATCAGTAAGTCAGATGGCGTCGCTGCTTCCAAGGCCTCCACGGTGGTCTCTGCCCAACCACCACCCCTGGAAGGAGGACAGAGAGGCACTGCAGCGACAGAGGACAGGCTCAGAGGCTGTGCTCAGTGGAGGACGTAAAACGAAGAAGCAGCCTGCAAGAAGAAGCCTCCGAGAGCTCTCGGCGCCTGTAATCCATTCGAGGAGGAAAGATGGCGCCGGGGAATGCGGAAGTAACACTGCTGAGCCGCAGGGGCCCCTGAACCAGAGGGTGGGAGGGAGCTCCAGGGAGGGAGAGACGACCAGGCGGGAGTGAACCGGGAGTGGGGTGAGGATGTGAGCTGGAGGCCCCGACCTGCAGAGGAGGAGGAAGCGCGTTCCAAGGGAGGCGGTGAGAGGAACGACGGCTTGAAGCAGACGTCGTGTTGGGACGGGGAGGACCCTGAGGTTCAAGCTGGCAGTGGCCTGGCCTCTCCTGGGCAACCCAGGGCACCACTGCTCTCAGAGGGAGTGGGGGAAGAAGGAACCAGGGTTGATACAGAGGCTGAGCCAGAGGGGAAGCCGGTGTGAAAGCCTGGTGCGGACTGAGCCGTCAGGACACGGCGGACATTGCCCAGGTCTGCGGTTTTTTGAACAGGGGAGTGTGCCCCAGGTACACTGGAGTGATGCCCTGGGACATGAGGAGAAAACAGCAGAGTTCATATTTGTACTTGCTTTTAAAATTCTCATCTTTTTTTTGAGTATATTTTATATATTTTAAATAAACATACCAGTTGAATAGAAAATATATCTACTACAGACTGACTTGTGCATCACCCCCAAATTAGTATGTCGAGGTCCTAAGCTCCAGTGTGACTTGTAGTTGGATATGGGGCCTTAAGGAGGTAATAAAGATTAAATAGGGTCATAACTGTTCACCTTGATTTTGATAGAAGAAAGAAGAGAAGAAGAGACACCAGGCCTCCCTCCCTCTCTCTTTCTCTCTCTTTGCTCTATCTCTCTCTCCTCTCTCTGTCTTTCTTTGTTTCTCTCTGTTTCTCTCTGCAAACACAAAGAGGCCATGTGAGGACACAGGGAAGTGGCCGTCTACAAGACAGAAGAGTCTCATCAGAAACCAACCCTGGTGGCACCTTCATCTTGGACTTCTGGCCTCCAGAACTGTGAGAAGATAAAATTCTACTCTTTAAGCCACCCAGTCCAGCACATAATACGGAAACTATCAAAAACTGGAAGAGGGAATTGTACAAACATATCTTGTTAATGCACAGGATTAAAAGAGTCTGGGTGACCAGGCTCTGGGTGCTGAGGCCCAACCAAGAAGGCAGTGAGTGCTAAGAGCTACTTCAGAGGAAAAGTAGGACCTCTGGGAGCCACTGGATATAGAAAACCAGAGGAAAAGAGGAAAGAATGTGGTCTCTGGGTTTTCCAATCTGGGAGGGGGTAGCCCTATCTCTATCCCATGGGAGATAAGGGTTATTCTATAGGAGGTTCAGAGATGCTCAGGGACCACAGGAATGACGGATTTCCTCCGAATAGGAAAGAGAAATGGCCAGAGAGAGGAAAGGAAAGTGGGGATCTCAGGGCCACAGAGGTCAAGAGAAAAGAGACTTCGGAGGGCAGGGTGGGTAGCATTACCAGGGAGGTCAAGTGGAACGACCCCCAGAAATGCCTTGTGGAATTCCACGAGGAGGTCATTGAAGACTTTTTAAAAAGTGACTTCAGAAGAGGGGAGAGGATGCAAGCTAGACTGTAGGGGGTTAAGAAGGGACAGATGGAGAGGAAATGAAGGCATCAGGTTTTCTTTAGCTTTTAACTATTAAAATGTGTCACAGTCAGAACCACAGGGGGTGGGAGGTAAGCTTTTCCCTTCATCTCCAACCCCAGAGGAATTCCCTGTTACTAGTTAAATGGTGTTAAGTGTTAACTGGATCTGGAGTGGGTGGGCCATGGGGTGGGGGGGCAGGGCGGATGGTAAGTCAACAGTAAAGTGGTCAGTCTTGTCCCAGAACCTTCCAGACAGCTCTGCCTTTGTGTGTGAGTTTGTGTAAGGGGACAGAACACAAAGACAAAGCCAGAGGGGATATACCATTCTCAAACTCCAATGCTGATTGGAAGTTGAGAAATTTCCTGCAAATTCTGTACCTTATTTGACAGTTGAATGTCAGAACATCTGACATCAACGGTGGGAAGAGGTTGGAGTTCATTCAGGTATCTCAGCCGCCAGCAACAACCGGACACCCAGGAGATGCCATCACAGTGGTCTGGCTTTGCCTGGGTTGTAACACTGTTTACAACCACTTCGCAAGTGTGCAGGTGAATTCAGAGCTACGTGTGAGAGCTAACTAATGCTTACAAAAGTCTTTGGGATCCACAGATGAAAGGGGCTGTTTGAGTGCAGAGCATTATCACTAACGATGGTGCACACTCGATAAATGAGATCATCCCGAGAGTAAACCATGTCCTGGGAATAAATTCACTAACTCGAAAAGCTGCCTTAAACATTTTAAGTGAAAGCAATAATTATCGGTAACTCTTCAGCAGGCTGTCTTTCCAACTCTAGAATTATCTTACTAGCTCATGTCCTGGGATGTGTGTGGACCTCATGCAGAATTTCAACATCTGTTTTTATAGAACCAATGACCTGTTTTATAGAATCAACCTCTCAGGGCTGGAGAGGTCCAGCCCCTTTTGCTCATTAAAATGCCCCCTGTGATATCTACAAAAATAGTGGCCTGCTCATGCTCAGTTTCTCCAGCCTGACACTTGTTATTCCCTATTCTCTCTTATTTTGGCTAGAGATAGTTTTAAAAGTCTTTTCTATTAATACCAGCTTTTGCATCTTTGCAAGTCAAAGCTCATTTAAGGCTTCTGCTGTCCTAAATCTCTTCTCACGTTCACCCCTGGTTATTCATCCTTCTCTTTTTATGTTTTTGTACATCTTTCAGAAATCTGATCTCACTGGAGAGTCCCTGAGTTTTCAGCAAAAATGACTTAAAAGTAAAACTGTTAAGTGGACACGAAGTGGTGAGCATAGGTATGGAGGTGTGTGTGCAGGGACCACGGGATTATGGAGAGGCCTGCCACCCAATATGGAGGTGAGGGTGGGGGTCCCGGAAAGGCTGCCCAGAGGGGCTGATCCCTGTCTTGCAATGCAGTCAGGGGAGGAGGAGGCTGGAGATAATGTCAGACAGAGAACAGCCAAGAGCAAAGACACAGACCCAACAGGTCTAGGAGTGAGCAAGGGGCATCACGAGATGAGGAGGCCACAGAACCTTGGAAGCCAGGCAGGGGGGCTGAGTTTAATCAGATAGAGGCCTGCTCAGAGCAGTGACAGGGTTGGACATGCATTTAATTTTAGGTGGAAAGTGGCAAATTAGGTAGGGCATGGAGACTGAGCAGAAGGTTAACATAATCAGCCAAACAGGAGCAAAAAATGGAGAGTAAATGAGTCAGAAAAAGACCGCTTCTGACACCAGCTCCTTTTTTTCTTTACATAAGAACTAACGTGCCACCACCCTGGTGCCCTGTGGAAGCTGACTCTGTTCATTTTGAAAACAACAAAGGTAATGGAGTCCTTTTTGACATTTCTGGTGAGGAGCTTAACCTTTCAAGCTGAGTCACTTATTATCTGATTTTCGTTTGCATCAGAGCCTTGGTGGGGAGTACCTGGGAGGGTAGTATTGCGAAGAAACAAAAGAGAAACTATATTAGGGAGCTGGTGGCACAGAACTGCACTGCCACACTAACCTCTCCACACTAAGCATTTTACTTCTAGACATCTGAAAAAATCCTGACTTCCATACTGATGCAGCGAAGGCGTTCCTAACCGCCCTGCTACCTTCAGGAAAGCCTGCTTGTTAAGAACTGGGGAAGATGGGCAAGTACCAGCTGGTAGCAAAAGAAACTCACTACTGACCTTCTTAAATTTAAACCAGAAGAGGAAAGACTTCATATTCTGCTAGACTTCGAAGCTCCATTATCTTCCGAGTCATTCTGTCCTAGAAGAAAACAGCAAGTGGCTCATTACATTACTCATGTGTGAATGATCAATTCACAACACATTAAATGAAGAGGTTACATCTCATGGGCCAAGTAACGTACAATTTATAACAAACTATTACTGGGGTGATGCATGCAAAAGCCTGATTTTTGAAGTTCTATCTCTGAAGATAACAGATGATCTGACTTCATTTTGGTGATCAAGTCAGCTAAGCACCATTCGGCATTTCTGAGAGTGGCAAGCAACAATTATCAAGAGAAAAGGTTGCAGGCACTGTATCTGATTCAGACTCTGCAGCTATCTCCCTGTTGATAATATGACCCAGTGAATGTAAAATGGATTTGAAAGCCCATATTTGTAATCACAGGATTTTGGGAATGGAGCGGGGTCTCCTTTCATAGATGAAGAAATAAGATCCAGAGAGGCTGTCCCACTCACAGTCGAGTGGCCAGTTACTGCGGATCAAACCAGAAGTTCTTCCCCCAGAGCTCTTTCGGCTACATCAGACTTTATTTAGGCGTAGTCTTTCTAATATAATAGTTCTTATGAAGACCTCTGAGTTACAAAATACTCTAAATTTCATGTTGATTTTAAACGCATAGTCTTTAAATGTAGAAGTCATTTTCATTTTTGCCACAAAACTCTAATAATGAGCTCGTCCCACTCTTTATGGAGAAATGAGTCCCAGTAGGATATAGCAAGGGATTCCCAGGTGGCATTAGTGTTAAAGAACCCACCTGCCAATGCAGGAGACATAAGAGATGTGGGTTTGAGCCCTCAGCTGGGAAAATCCCCTGAAGGAGGGCATAGCAACCCACTCCAGTATTCTTGCTTGGAGAATTCAATGGACAGAGGAACCTGGGGGGGCTACAGTCCATGGGGTCGCAAAGAGTTGGACACGACTGAAGCGACTGAGCACGCACGCACAGGGGATGGCAAAACCAACTCACCCCTGTGACCGTTCCCTATTTCCAGCCAAGGCTTGGCCTGTGCTAAACCCCAGAAGAAACTGTGCTCCCTGAAGGCTATCTGTCCCTGGCTTCATGGCATTTTGGAAAATCTCAGCATGCCCAAGTGGCTGAAGGCCTTAGGCTAAAGGAATTCAAACATGTCATTATACTTAAAGTGCAGCAAATTTCCGATAGTCCGTTAAAGCGAGAGCCAGTTCTAGAAAGTCAGAGAGAAGCAAGTGTTAACTGAGCGACTGTTGGTACTAGGCCCTGTGTTCTGTGCTTTAAATATATGCTCTCATTCTGTTCTCACAACTGCCCCCCGGGTATGCCTGGGCACCTCTCTGTTTCACAGATTTTACAAATGAGGCTGGGCTCTTTGGTGCAACTAATATTAACCTGAGCATCTGCTACCTGCCAGGCACCAAGGTGGATGCTCAGTATGCAAAGGAGAAAGGGACAAGCTTCGCCTTCTGCCCACAGGGAGGTCGGAGTCTGGCAGGGATGGGGCTGGGGGTGTCAGGCACATTAACCAGAACTATGTGGTTCCAACAGCAACGTGTGACCCAAACAGACAGAATCATGAAATCAGTTTAATGGGTCTTGATCAGCACTCAGAATAAATAGATAGGGGCCTCCCTGGGGGTCCAGTGGTTAAGAATCTGCCGGCCAATGCAGGGGACCCAGATTCGATCCCTGGTCTGGGAAGATCCCACGTGCAGAGGAGCAACTAAGTCTGTACACCACACCTGCAGAGCCCAAACTCTCGAGCCTGTGCTCTGCAACAAGAGAAGCCCGAACACAGCAATGAAGAGTAGCGCCCACTCGTTACAACCAGAGAAAGCCCACCCACAGCAGCGAAGACCCGGCACAGACAAAAACAAACAACGCAGAAGAGAATAGCACAGAATGGAAGATATCAGAGAGCGTGCAGTCAAGGTAAGGCAACTCGCATGGATATATGTCTATATCTCTGTATCAATCATATATATATACACACATCTGTGTGTGCTGGTTTGCAATGGAAAATACATTTTCTTTTGCAGGTGGTGGTGAGAGGAAATGTGAAAGCTCTCAAGTTATAGAGCAAAGTGACAAGTGCTCTATGAGAAGGCTATACAGAATGGTTAAGTGTGAACAAGAGGGAGTGTCTTCCCGCAGATTAATTTTCACTTAGTTCCAGAGTAAGCTGGGGACAATTCTGATTCCTCATGAAAGACACATCTCTTAAGGATGGGATGCTCACATCTAATGCTTAGAGCTAGGAAGAGCTTGAGAAGGGCTTGTGTGAATTTTCCAGGACTAGCGAGGAAAACAGAGTGGGGTCCCCCTCTTGCATAGTCTGGGAAAGAAGATGGCACCCATGAAGACACAAAAGGCCCAATAACACCAACAGAGGCAGAAGAGGGGATTAAACCTCAAGGAGATGAAACCCAAACCTAGCCTGAATTGCTAGAACTGTGGGAACTGCTGGGAGGTCTCTTAACCCCCACCATCCCACTGTAATCTTCTCAAGAATAGTGCCTCATTTGGGACGACAGGTTACTGTGACCTTTCTGATCAGGATAAAACAGTGACTCAATTTTCTTTCCTTTTAATACAGTTTCCTTCAGATGTATCCTAGATACCATGCTTACGGATCCAGGATTTGTGGCAATCCACCAGATGGCCACATGGTATCTGAGTACGGACTCAAGGCAAGAGAAAAATGATCTTCCTATAGAGGAACCTGAGTGACTCATATTGTAAAGGTTTCTCATGTGGGTTTAAGTGACTGTGCAGTAAGACAGCTCAGGACGGCAGTTAAATTCTCGGTGTCATCCTGGTGCCATATGGTTCTTACATATATATATATATTTTTTAAGAAGTAATACCATGAGATTATGTCAAGATTAATTATCCATTATTTAACTCATATTTTTCACGGTACAGACTTATGTGATGATTTTAAGAACTGGCTACTATGCAAAATAAACAGCTCCAGAAATGTATAGAAAAATCATGACTAGATGTTTATAATTTATGTTTTTTTCACTCAACACCTATGACTTTAATAAGTTTCTCTTCACTACTGGCTGAGGAGAGAACACAGCATATGATGAAAGCAGAAGAGATACTTTGTGTGGGATGGTTTTATTCTATAAAAACACAGATAGTTCATAAGAAAGAGCATCTCATGAACTAAAAGTTAGTCTGCAACTATTTGCCATTTTAGTTATTATTACCAATGCTAATAAACTATTATCAGGTAAAATTGCAAAATATTAGTGCCCGCAGGTAAATGAAATTATATTTGATGAACCCCGAGAGTACGTGTTTTTTCCACACCTTTTTATTTTTTACACCAAAGACTCAGATTTAACTAACATTTTCCAGAATCAAGATTCCAGAATCAAGATTAATAATAAGGTAGAGAGTTTAATAAATAATCATTTTTCATAACAAAAGTGTGGATGGACTGTGAGACTCAGGCGCAGAACTGTTGCTGTGCCAGCATTCCATGGTGGCAGAACGAGAACAGAAAGGCAGATCCCGTCACACCAGAGCCCTTGCACTTTAACTTCTAAGCTTGCTCGTGATTTTGGTCTGGGGCTTTTCTTACACAGCCATAGCCGTTTTTCTATTCTTTGCCTAGAATAGAGATAATCATATGTGACGCAGGGCTTCCCTGGTGGCTCAGCTGGTAAAGAATCCGCCTGCAGTGCGGGAGACCTGGGTTCGATCCCTGGGTTGGGAAGATCCCCTGGAGTAGGGAAAGGCTACCCACTCCAGTATTCTGGCCTGGAGAATTCCATGGACAATCCATGGGGTCGCAAAGAGTCGGACACAACTGAGTGACTTTCACTTTCGCTGTGTGACATAATGATTATATAAGCACATGCATGCAGGCTAAGTCGCTTCAGTTGTGTCTGACTCTTTGCGACCCTCTGGACTGTAGCCCGCCAGGCTCCTCTGTCCATGTGATTCTCCAGGCAAAAATACTGGAGTGGGTTGCCATGCTGTCCTCCAGGGGATCTTCCTGACCCAGGGATCAAACCTGCTTTTCTTATGTCTCCTGCATTGGCAGGTGGGTTCTTTACCACTAGCACCACCTGGAATCCTGTATATAAGCACGCATCACAAGATCAATGGTATCAGAGAATGAAAAGCTACCCTTGTACATTAGCCAGATAACCTCAACCTTTCAACTGCTAGTATAGATTCAAATGCAACTTTCTGGCTTCTTAGCATTTTAAATTATGTCTGTTTTCAGGTTTTACCACATTTCAGTTAAAATTAGGTATTACCACTGTGTTTGCAAAAAAAACACACAAATCTCAAAATCACAGCTTACACAAGGTAACTGAATGTGTTGCTAGTAGAATTTGGCTTAAATACTTTAAAGTCCTACTTAAAGGTCATTCAGTAGATAAATTGTAAGGAGTTAAAGGAAGCATCTGCAGTTTTTAAAAGAATTAGAAGGTACTTTAAATATTTCTAAACAGGCAAGATCAAATTTTTGGATTTAGAAAAGGCAAAGGAACCAGAGATCAAACTGCCAACATCCAATGGATCATCAAAAAAGCCAAAGAGTTCCAGAAAAATATCTAGTTTTGCTTTATTAACTACACCAAAGCCTTTGACTGTGTGGATCACAACAACTGTGGAAAATTCTGAAAGGGATGGGAATACCAGACTACCTGACCTGCCTCCTGAGAAATCTGTATGCAGGTCAGGAAGCAACAGTTAGAACTGTTGGACATGGGACAACAAACTGGTTACAAAACAGGAAAGGAGTACGTCAAGGCTGTATATTGTTACCCTACTTATTTAACTTATATGCAGAGTACATCATGAGAAATGCCAGGCTGGATGAAACACAAGCTGGAATCAAGATTGCCGGGAGAAATATCAATAACCTCAGATATGCAGATGACACCATCCTTATGGCAGAAAGTGAAGAAGACCTAAAGAGCCTCTTCAAGAGAGTGAAAGAGGAGAGTGAAAAAGTTGGCTTAAAACTCAATATTCAGAAAATGAAGATCATGGCATCCAGTTCCATCACTTCATGGCAAATAAATGGGGAAACAATGGAACAGTGTCAGACTTTATTTTGGGGGGCTCCAAAATCACTGCAGATGGTGACTGCAGTCATGAAATTAAAAGACGCTTGCTCCTTGGAAGCAAAGCTATGATCAACCTAGATAGCATATTAAAAAGCAGAGACATTACTTTACCAAAAAAGGTCCATCTAATCAAAGGTATGGTTTTTCCAGTAGTCATATATGGATGTGAGAGTTGGACTATAAAGAAAGCTGAGTGCCAAAGAACTGATGTTTTTGAACTGTGGTGTTGGAGAAGACTCTTGAGAGTCCCTTGGACTGCAAGGAGATCCAAACCATCTATCCTAAAGGAAATCAGTCCTGAATATTCATTGAAAGGACTGATGCTGAAGCTGAAGCTCCAATATTTTGGCCACCAGAAGCAAAGAGCTGACTCACGGAAAAGACTCTGATGATGGGAAAGATGAAGGCAGGAGGAAAAGGGGCCGACGGAGGATGAGATGGTTGGATGGTATCACTGTCATGATGGACATGAGTTTGAGCAGGCTCTGGCAGTTGGTGATGGACAGGGAAGCCTGGCATGTTGCAGTCCATGGGGTTGCAAAGAGTCGGACACAACTGAGCTACTGAACTGAACTGAAACAGGCAAGATCAAATTTTTGAATCTAGAGATGCACAATTGAGTGATACAACTATTAGAAGTTAAACACAGGGACTTCCCTGGTGGTCCAGGGGTTAAGAATCTGCCTGCCAATGCAGGATACATGGGTTCAATCCGTGGTATGGGAATATCCCACATACCATGGAGCAACTAAGCCCGTGTGCCACAACTTACTGAAGCCTGCACTCTAGAGCTTGTGCTCCTAAGTGAGAGAAGCCACCACAGTGAGAAGTGCAAACACTGCAACTAGAGAGTAGCCCCTTCTTGCTCCAACTAGAGAAAGCTCATGTGCAGCAAGAAGACCCAGTGCAGCCAAAAAAAAAATTTATTTATATAAATAATTTTAATATAAAATTTTATATAATATATAATGTTATATAATAATTTTATATAAAATAATTTTTTAAAGTTAAACACACAGCCTGCTCCCAGGGGGCGGGCCAGGGCCATGTTCCTGAAACTCACATTTGCAGTGCGCACCATGGCTGGAGGTACCGGCAGGGGAGACCTGGGATCCGGTCTAGGCCAACATGTGGCTTTTGGAGCGCATAGAGCGCTCTCAGTGGAGGTGGTCAGGGTTGGAAAGTGCCCAGCAGATGGAGCCAGCTGCGTTCAAGGCTTTGTACTCCTCTGAGAAGCCAAAGCTGGAAGACAAGAATCTCATTTTCTTCTGTAGGATGGGCAGGCGGGGCTTACAGGCCATGCCGTTGACCTGGAACCTTGGATACAAAGGGGCTCAGAACTATGAAGGGGCCTATAGAGAATGGTTCCAGAAAGAAGGTTGGGTAGAAGATGGCTTACTGAATGTTGCCTCCTCCCAGCCCATGGCTGCCTTAACTAAGAGTGATGAAGGGGCTGACTTGTTGGGTTGGGGAGCTTCATACAGCATTGGGCACCAAAAGCAACAAAGAAAGAGCATTTAATTAAAGAAATAAAGTTAGACACAGGAAAGCAGTCACCACAGAAGTTCAGAAGAGAGGTTATTCCTGGGGGAGAAGAGGGTCTGAGATGGGACTGCAGGGGGCAGGAGTCAAGTTTCTGACCTCAGTAATGCACTAAACCATCCGCTTGTCTTGTGCTGGCTTTCTGTATCTATGGAAGTCTGTTTCTTTTTCTTTTGAAAGTGATTTTCATGAAGCATGCATTGGCTTGAAATAGGGAACTAACTAACAATAAACAGTCTTTTCCAGGTCTAGTAGGACAAGAAGAATGAAAATTTAAGCCTACGGTCCCTCAGACACAAAAGGCCGAGTGTTGAGGGGCTCTGGTGCAGTGTGCGCTGTGTCAGTCACTGAGTGGTCTTAGGTTCTTTGTGCCTCCTTCTAAGAATGTGTCCAGGGACTTCCTGGTGGTCCAGTGGTTAAGAATCTGCCTGCCAATGCAGGGGACATGCTTTCACTCCCTGGTCCGGGAAGATTCCACATGCCAAGGGGCAGCTAAGCCCGAGAGCTGCAGCTGCTGAAGGCCATGCACCCTAGAGCTTGAACTCAGCACCACAAGAAGCTCCTGCAGTGAGAAACCTGCTCACCGCAACTAGGGAGTAGCCCCCATTCGCTGCAACTAGAGAAACCCTGCACGCAGCAACAGGGACCCAGTACTGCCAAAAATAAACAAATACAATGTTTTAAAAGATATATATAAAAAAGGAATGTGTTCAAAATGATTGTGATGGCAAATAAGTCTCATCAGTTGTGCCAACAGCTGGAGCTTTTATGAGCTTTGGAACAAAATTTTAAAATATATGTGATCCAAAACTGCACAAATTCTTCAGCTTTATTTCTTGCTTTCAGGTTTTAATCAAGTTGAGAGCGGCTCCAAATTTCCTCCCCCCCTCAACAGGAATAGTCAAGATAAGCCCCAAGTAAGTTCTAGCAAACAACAACCTTGGGCCGGCAGTCCGGTTTCCTGCCGAACACCTGGGGCTGGGCTCCTTGCCAGGGCCTCTACCTTGCCCTCAGGCCTGCCTCCAAGAGAGAGGAAAACGCTCGATGCAGAGGACACGAGCCTGCGGACCTCCCCTCCCACTTCTCCAGGCTCTCACTTCACTCCTTTTTCTGTCGCTGAATAAAATCCCTCACCCTTTTCTGTTTATTTGCACAGAGGGCTGTTTAACCTAGGAGCACAAAGAGTGGGGTGAAAGCCACAACCACGTGGCCAAGAATGATTTCCAATCACAATAAACACGCCCAAAGAGGGAGGAAGATGGGAAGCGATCTGCTTCCTTTCTAACGTTCTTTAAAATAAATGCCGGGCCCTGGAGGAGGCAGCCTGACATGTTTCCATTAGATGAATAAGTGTGGGGAAGCAGGCACCGCTGTACACCCTACCTGTGCTTGCCCAGGCCCCGGTCTAGAACTCAGTTTGACAACTGGGTCCCAAGGGCCTGAGCATCTGGAGATTGTGTAGGACACGGTTGTCTGGGCTGCTTTCCGGAAGCCCTAGGCGGTCTGACCTGTAAGAGGATGCTCTTCTTTGACGTGTTCTACAGAGCCTCCCACTTCCCCCAAACTGAGTCTTGGCCGCTGAGAACCGCTGTGATGGTTTAGAAACCCCAGCCACAGCAAGCCAGGTCACAGAGGAGACAAGCCTAACCTACAGTCTGGTCTGTCACCGTTGGAAGCTATTTCCCCTGAAGCATGTGAGCAAAATCCACACCAATTTTAAAGCAACATTGGATTGTTGTGAAAGAATATAAAGGACTGTACTTTCTTCATCTGCTTCCATGAGTTTATCCCTTCTAAGGGCTGAATCCATGTGTCACGTTGCATCATTCATTATGAACAAGATTCAGAAACACTGAGCACCATGGAGTGGGACATATCACAAACGAGGAGGCTTTAAAACATCACCACATACGAACAGCTGGATTTTCCCACTGCTGTCAGAAGGCAGGATAAGAACATAGCTTAAGTCCTTTACAAGGAGAAAACCTTCTCTCATTTAACACACATCTAACTAACTGATGATCCAGCTCTAGAAGGGCCTCCATCAGATGATTAAACCTTGCAAGTCTATCAAACTCCCATCTTAAACTTCTTCGTTTGTGGCTAAAAACAGTCTCTGAATCTGTTGAGTTGAAGGCCAGGACGGACGTGACAATTGCTTTGCAGGGTGACCTACTGCTATTATTGGTGCTGCTTCCTTGATTTGTGCAGTACACAACCTGTGAGACCACACATGGCAGCCCTGATTATATTTATGACATCAGAACACACTCTTCACTTGTGTATTTGCATCTTATGTATGTTACAAAACCAGTATGTATATTACATATGCTGTATAAATTAGTTCCTTCTCTCCAATGTCTATGTAAATCTTATTGGTTAGTCAACTCTTAATTTCATTATTCTAAACCGATATCAATAAGCTAATTACATTTAGTGCCCAAGTATTAGGATACTCTTTTCCTTTTCACGTTTGAGTATAAATCCACTTGAAAGTCAGATTTAGTCTGTCTTAAGTCAACAGCAATCTTCAATTATCCCCCCTCCCTTTCCACTGGTCACCAAAAATTGGGGTTAGCTGTCAATGCTACCTTATAAATATCTCTCAAGTTTCCACCCTCCCAAACCTTCTAATATTTCCTCCAGATCATTACAGTAGTTTTATAACTGGCCTTCCAACATCCAGTCTCTCTCAATGAATCTGTCACATTATAGTCAGAATTACTTCGTCAAACACAGATAGATTTAGATCATTCTTGTTTAATGGCTCTATATCCCCAAGAGGTAGAGTCTAAACAAATTACTGTGATATATGACCAGCTCCTCACCTAGGCTAAAATAACTTCCAATATCATCCAATATCCATTCAATGAAAATTCATGGGGCCCTTTTAAAAACACTGTCAGATTCAGGAAGACTGAAGAAAGTCAGTAAATCTACAGCCATATCAGCACAAAAGTACCCAACCTTGTCTGAAGAAAGTCAGTAAAACCTAATCCCTGATCTCTGGGCGCAGACACTTGGGCAGGAGATACAGACATATATATAATTATAATCAACCATTGTGATGGCAATTTGATCCCAATCAGGTGCAACAGTCTCATATCCAGTGAATTCCAACTCACCCTTTTTTCCTGTATTTTGACCATGTTGAACTTTTTGTTTAGAAATGCGCCATGTTTTTGATACCTGCATATCTTTAGCTGCAGAGCTTGGAATGCCCTCACTGAGTCTCTACCAAGTGAACCCCTATTCATCCTTCAAGACCCTGCCCAACATGCCCTCCATAAAGCTTTCCCTGATACTCCTAGGCATAACTGTTAACGGTTTTTTTTTTAGGGCTGTCTCTTAGTTTATAACTCAACTCTAGCAAAGTATTACATTGTATAAGCTGCAATCATCATTTAAATGTCTATGCTTCCTACTACATTGATGGCAGCCCCTATATTTCAAGGAGTTGTGGCTTTTCTAGCTCGTCCTCTACCACTGGGCACACAAATAGATTAGGAACTAAATGCAGAGTGGCAAAGGGTCAGCCAGAGAATATCAGCCCCTAGAATGAAGGGCCTGAGCCAGACCCCACCTAAAGAGGTCACCCGCTCTGTGTTGCCCAAGCCCCTGTCTCACTCCTATGAGCTTGTCCACTTCCTAGTGTTGGGGGCGGGGGATGGTTTCTTTGTGGTTGAGCTCATCCAAGGCCACCAAGGGCTCTGGTCTCAACAGTGGATGGAGTGGAGTAGCAACGGGGGAAGGACTGCATCACTCTAGGAATAAGGTTGATTCTTTGGGCTGCCGAGCGCAGTAAAGACCCCCTGCAGCTCACCCTAGTATTTTTGCTTCCTCTGATTTTGGTAACTAAGAATGGAAGTGACTTCAAGATGCAGTGGGGATCCAATATTTTAAGGCCACTGAAGTAAAACATCAAAGAAGAAATGAGGAACCAGTATTTGAAATTAAGTACAAATGACCTTCCTTCTTCCCTCTCCCCTTTCATCCTAAACGTGGAGAAACTATGACCGTACTTATACTACACATGTCGTTTCTGTATATCTGAACGCATTATTAAACGGTCCATTAACAAAGTCCATTTCAACGAAGTGAAATTAATTAATTTTAGAGTCATTCACTTGGTCTTCATTTATCCCACAAAAGAGAGTAAGATGTGAAAGGTGCCCTCAAGAAATTCACAGTCTAGAGGTCAAGTCTAGTTCACTGGTAGCCCTGCCTTTTCTCCCCAGAGTGAGACATTTCAATTCGCAGATAGTTATTACCAAAGAACTTTAATTAGCTAATTAATTAGCTCACAACTCCCTCTAGGCATTTGCCCAAGAAAAGTTACTGAACAAAAGCCCAAAGAGTAGAAAACTAGAATTCGAGTGTGTATGTCTACAGATTAGTGTCTGTACACAAATATTCACAGATACAAAGAAAAGGGGCTGAAGCATGACACAGTCTTTTCCCATGGCTGCCGTGGCTGCCATTCTGATCAGCCCAGGGGCTGGGACTACATGCAAATTGCTGCTGCTCGCAAGGGCCGAAAGCAGTGCTGGGGGGTGTGGTTTCCTCTCGAATAATAGGGATCCTGAAGTCCCTTCCCCTCTCCCCATGACCTGGGGGTTCCCTTCATTCTGCCTCCTTCTTCATGGATATTACAGGAGAAGACCTTTCCATGCCTGATCCAGGCCTCACCCTGCTCCTATAATAGGTTTGTTAGGGAATCACTGACCAAAACCGCTTGCCTTGGCCAGGCACAATGATAACCCCACGCACGAGTTGTCTCACAACAGGAAGTCCCGATAAGGAACAAGGTGTTGCCACTGAAAACTAACCAGGAGAATTCAGGAGGAGCCAACAGGGGGGAGATGCCAGCCCATAGTACTGTCCTACCAACGTCCCAGCATCCTTTGCGCCGGAATCCATCTTGGCTGAACGAGGTCTGCACCACCAGGAAGGACCCGAAGACCAAACAGACCAAGCAGATGACTGGCCAGAGACAACCTGAAAACTAACCCTATCACCATAAAACCTGAGATTGCGAGCTGCATGGCAGAGCAGTACTCCGGGGTTCCCTACCCTGCTTCTCTCCGCCCAGTGTCCCTTCCCAATAAAGCCTTTTGCTCTATCAGCACATGTGTCTCCTCAGACAATCCATTTCCTAGTGTTAGACAAAAGCCCACTCTTGGGCCCTTGAAGGGGGCCCCCCGTCTTGTAACAGGTTCAATTCCTGGTACTCCCATCTCACCAGCAAAGACATAGAATACAGGTTTGCCCATTCTTGGAATGGTCTGATATCACCCAAGAGGCTCCCAGAAAGTCAGGTGTCATTTTTAGCCCTATTACACTAACTCCATCTGCTCTTCTCAGGGATGGCCAGCAGCCCTGTGGACAGGGTCTGTGAGGGGCCAGGTTTTGGGTCCTGAAACCTCAGTAAGTTGGCTTTTGCAGGGTGGGGTGGGGCGGTGGGTGCACAGGGTATATCTTCATTTCAGAAAAGAGAAGCTAGGATTCAGAGTGGCTTACCCAAAAGATACTCAGTAAGTCCAAGCTCTTCTGGTAAGTTCTGAGGAAAACCAAAGCTAGGCTGTTCAAGTTTGAGGAAAGCACATTCCAAACCCCGTGGTTTTCTCCTCTGCACAGCCAAGGCCTGGCTTGAGCAAAATTTGCCCCCTGTTTCTTTTCTTGAATGAGGTAAACAGCACCCCTTTTGAATTTGCTATGTCAAATTGACTTCAGAGAAACAAAAAACACAGCCCATGAAAGTACCATTAGGAAAGAAGGAAAAAAAAAGAAAAAGTTTCAAAACTACTGATCTCTGCCGTATCCAACCCCAGAATCTTTCAAGTTGAAGGTGATGTTTGCCCAGACAGCAATTTCTTTTTGCAGAGACAAACCCTGTCCCGGGGCAGGAATAATGTGAGTAACAAGGCGCAAGCATTAGCATTAAGTCCCAACTTCAAAAGGAGTATAATCACCGTTCTGTAAATTCTCTCGCAGATGAACCGGGTCCCCAGCTTGAAGACGAGTCACGTCCTGTCCCCAAAGACTGTCCCAGACCACACACTCCTCCTACCATCCCCGGCGGTCATTTGCATACGTTCTAACCTAAACCGGGGCCATTTATAAAAGGGCTTGTGTTTAACTTTATTCAATTCCAGTGCTTTCTTCCAGCTACCCAATCTGTACGTAATTAAAATCATATTGCGGCAAACGCTGAATGGTATGAAAAGTTTTACCATATGTATACAATTGACTAGCTGTAGCATTTGGCATGTCTGCAGTGATCCCATTAAGAGGGGCGAGCCTGGCTTATTTTGGAGTATACATTATGTGTTTTGGATCGGTCCTGTTTTCTGCTTCTATGAAGACTGTCTGTGATGTTTAACTCTTTGCCGACAGTCACCACAATGTGCTCCTGCATTTCAACAGTGAGGACCACTGCGCCCTGGCTCAAAAATGGTTTGGCTCCTGGAGGTAGGCTCCTTTGAAACTGTTCTGTTTTCTGAACCCAAATTAGCTTTCTCTGTCTTGACAACAAAGGCTCAGCAGATACCATCAAAGCCTCCAGGATCGGGTGGAACTGAAGGGAGAAAATGCAGATGGAATCATTGCTTCCCAATCCTAAAGGCAGAGGGCACTCCTTAAAGCTTGAAAGAGGTAATTTTAGGACAAAAAGAGGAAGTACTGTGCTACTGTAGATAATAAAAATATGAAACTTGTGTCCCGAGAGATAGTAGATAAAATATAAAGGGATTCAAGAAGGAGCCAGCAAAGGTCATGCTGACAGATCCACCTTTGAAGAACATTCCAGACATTCTGAGACTGAGACCAGAGAAGGAAAACATATCTTTCCACCTTATCACATGGCCCACTCCACCTACCCTCCTGTACAACAATGAAAAGCTTTGGGGCCTTTGTCAAAGAAGAATTCTAGTTGGCTTTGAGTCTCTGGATCACTACACTCAGACTCCATGTAATCTGTAGTTAATATAGCTGTAAAGTTGCAATTTTGCTTTAAGACAGTCTTCAATATAGATTTCAGAATGAATTAAAGTCTCTCTTAACATGTGACATGAAGAAACACATGTTCTTAATCTGTGGGTTTAAAATTGTTTTAGAATTACATCAATGAGACAGGGCCTCAAAAGAAGAATCAGGCCACCAACCCTCAAACACTAGAGTGTAAGAGCAGTGTAGGATAAGACTGCTTTCCAGAATGTCTTACAACAAATCAGGTGTTAACATCCTTTGAAAAGAGACCTTCATTTGGAGCGAGAAGGAAAAAAAAAGGTGCTTTGGAATCCAGTGAGTGTTAGTTTGTTGCTGGAGGCAGAAGTCCCGCTAAACCAGGATGAAGTCAGAGGTACCCAGGGCCGCCAGGAAAAGGAGCGGGTAAGAAATGTCCTTAAGTCATTAGTTAGTCAAGTTCCCAAAGGAAAGTATAGTGAAGTTGACTGCTCAGTCGTGTCTGACCCTGTGACCCCATGAACTGTAGCCCACCAGGCTCCTCTGTCCATGGGATCTTCCAGGCAAGAATACTGGAGAGGGTTGCCATTTCCTTCTCCAGGGGATCTTCCCAACCCAGGGATCGAACCCAGGTCTCCCACATTGCAGGCACATGCTTTACCATCTGAGTCACCAGGGAAGCCCTAACCAGAGACCAAATCCTGGGTTCTCAGGACCAAATGCAAACCCACAGAATGTTAAGATTAGAAAACTGCAGAATAAATGTGGAGAATATATCCTTTTGCCGGTGGGGGAGGGGGAGCTGCTCTATGTGGCTTGCAGAATCTTGGTTCCTATACCAGGGATTGAACCCAGACCCCTGTCGTGGAAGCATGGAGTCCCAGTTACTGGACGGCCAGGGACGTCCTAAGAATTCATCCCTTAAAACAGGAAGGTGATTGGTGATTGGAAGGCTATTGTGAAGTATTTAAAGATAGTGTTGGAGACAAAAATTTCACATTTAAAGCTTGGTGACACTAAGACGTTAACTTGAAAGATATATGCACCCTTCAATGTCCATAGCAGCATTATTTACAGTGGCCAAGATACAGAAGCAACCTAAGTGTCCGTCAACAGATGACTCAATAAAGAAGCTGTGGTGTACACACACACACACACACACACACACACACACACACACAATGGGATATTACTCAGTCACAAAAAAGGATGACACTTTACCATTTGCAACAACATGGATGCATTTGGAGCACATTGTATGAAGCAAATTAAGACAGAGACAGACAAATAAGAAATAATATCCCTTATACGCAGAATCTGAGAAGTAAAACAAGCTAATGAATATAACAAAATAGACTCACAGACATAAAGAACAAGCCAGTGGTTACTAGTAGTGAGAAGGAAGGGAGGGGACAGATACGGACAGGGGGTTAGGAGGTACAAACTACTATGTATAACATGAATAAGCTATAAGGATGTATGATACAGCATAGGGAATACAGCCAATGTTTTATAGTATCTATAAACAGAATATAACCCTTAAAAATTGTGAATCACTATGTTTTGGGCCTGAAACTTATATAGTATTGCAAATCAACTATCTATACTTCAAATTATAAATGATGATAAAATCAAATGAGGCTTGGTTACATGATAAATAGTGAAAAACACAATAGCTGATCTGCCAAAGTAAATAAAGGAAAGCAAAGTAGGAAGTAGCATAGTAAGAATAACGGCCTGCTGCTGCTGCTGCTGCTGCTAAGTCGCCTCAGTCGTGTCCGACTCTGTGCGACCCCCATAGACTGCAGTCCACCAGGCTCCCCGGTCCCTGGGATTCTCCAGGCAAGAACACTGGAGTGGATTGCCATTTCCTTCTCCAATGCAGGAAAGTGAAAAGTGAAAGTGAAGTCGCTCAGTCGTGTCCGACTCTTCGCGACCCCGTGGACTGCAGCCCACCAGGCTCCTCCGTCCATGGGATTATCCAGGCAAGAGTACTGGAGTGGGGTGCCATTGCCTTCTCCGATAATGGCCTGAAATTAGGGCAAAGAAAAATAAGCAAGGAGAAGGGATAACTAAATGGACAGATTATAATGAAAACTTGTAAATCAGGCTTGTCTGACCATCCATGAGGTCTCTCACTGTATCAGCCTCTCCCATGCACATCCCACACCCTCCCATCTAGAGACAAGGAGACAGACTCAGAAGGGAATTGCATGCCCAAGGGCACTGGATTAAATCAACAACTGGTGACCTACTTGACTCAAGTCCTGTGCTCTTTTCCCATTAAAGTGCTCAAAGGAAAAAGTAGAAGGAGTTTGTCACCTTTTTCCCCTTTCCTACATCTATTACATAAAAATAAATGGACTCTAAATGTCTTGCTCCTCTTTGGAAGATGCAATTAAACCAGTAGAAGAAAAGTAACTAGTTTAGATGGTTTGTCAGAATATTTCTGAAACGATACCATTAACCACCCCATCCTACCCCCTTTCATCTAAACGACAATAAAAGTTAGGGGGAAATGGTAGGGCCTTTTAAGAGACTGGAGTGAAAAGCCTTTCTCTCATGTTCTGTTTCTTTCACTAAAGACAAAAAGGAAAAAAAAAAAAGCCATTTTCTGTTTGGGGACCCACCACCGGGACCAACCAGGACTGAAGGAGCACTCTAAAGGCTTTCTTTGGCATCAGGTAGAGTTACTAAGCCACCAGAGGAAACCAGATAGAAGGAACAATGCACGCAAAATGTACTGAACAAAAGAAACGCATACTGCATTCACCACAATCTTGATTCTAAAAATAAAAGAACTGACTTGGGAACCCAAGCGTCTCAGGACTAAGGGATTGAATGATTCATAGACTAGGCTGAATACTCAGTCTTATCTCTTTTCCATGGATTAACCCCTAATGTCTTTCTGACTTTTTTTCCTGCTCTGGCTGAGATTGTACATAATGTGCGTTATTGGTCTATAGATGAAAACCCATTGGAAACCAGTTCCCTATTCATTGAATACATTTTAGGGCTACTTTCCTTTGCCCGACAAAATTATTTTTTACTTATTGGACTCTAACTGCTTTACAGTGTTGCGTTGGTTTCTGCTGTACAACGAAGGGAATCAGCTCTCTATGGATACACACTTATCCCCTTCCTCTTGGTCCTCCCTTCCACCTCCACCCCCTCCTGCCCCTCTAGGTCATCCCAGAGCACTGAGCTGAGGTCCGTGCCCTATACAGCAGCTGCCCACTTTTACACAAGGTAATGATGTACACAGGTCAATGCCACGCTCCCAATTCATCCCACCCTCCCCTTCCCGCTCAGTGTCCACATATTCATTCTCTATGTCTGAGTCTTTATTCTCGCCCTGTAAACAGGTTCATCTGAACCATTTTTTCTGACAAAATTTTGATCTAGGATATTTTCTGCCTACCACCAAATGTGTACTTTCATTTGGCTTCTTAGTTCAACTTAAGGTTGAACGCACTTATCGCCACCATAGAGCTGGATGACCGATCTATTCCCTGTGTGTTAGTTGCTCAGTCGCGTCCGACTCTTTCTGACCCTATGGACTGTAGGTCACCAGGCTCTTCTGTCCATGGGGATTCTCCAGGCAAGAATACTGGAGTGGGTTGCCCTGCCCTTCTCCAGGGGATCTTCCTGACCCAGAAATTGACCCCTGGTCTCCTGTATTGGCAAGCAGATTCTTTACTGTCTAAGCCATCAGGAAGCTGCTGCTAAGTCACTTCAGTTGTGTCCGACTCTGTGCAACCCCATAGACGGCAGCCCACCAGGCTCCCTCGTCCCTGAGATTCTCCAGGCAAGAACACTGGAGTGGGTTGCCATTTCCTTCTCCAATGCATGAAAGTGAAAAGTGAAAGTGAAGTCACTCAGTCGTGTTGGACTCTTAGCGACCCCATGGAACGCAGCCCACCAGGCTCCTCTGTCCATGGGATTTTCCAGGCAAGAGTACTGGAGTGGGTTGCCATTGCCTTCTCTGATCAGGGAAGCTAACTCCCCTTAATTTAGAAAATAAGGAAATAAAACTTAAGTTGAACTCAAGAAACTTAAATTCAAAATAAGAATTACTTTCAGACCAGTCCAGGGAATCTAGTACTTACAACAACACATATCTTAAGTGATCCAGGAACACAAGATGCTTTAACCTAAATAACTCCTCTATATTATCCTGACTGCATATCCACATATCCACTGCATATCCATTTTTTTCTGCAGGCTGGGAAAACTGTTAGTTCCAATCACTGCAGGGAATTGAAATTTTCTCTTCTTAGGAGACGGCTAGGCTGAAAATTGGTAAGTGATAGGGTGAGACAGGGATCGGCCTGGAGCCCTGAGAGCAAGACTGCTCCTTGTCTTGCAATAATCCTATTAAGCAGCTCCCAGCACAGCACAGTCTGGGCTTGAAGTGGCTGTAAGATAATGAATGAGTCTTTAAGTGTCACTTAGCTGTCGAGGTAAAACTCCAATGCCGAACTCATCAGCATAATCAAACATGGAACACGAGGACCCTTGATGGTGCCCGCTTCCCTGACAGCCTGGTATTGGAGCAATTACAAAATGCTCCTTAGAGAAAAGGGGCCTCGCCTTATTTGGGAAGAAGTAATTTACTCTGTTCACGAGAAACACATCCTGTCTAGACTACAGAGTTGCTCTCCAGTGTACGAGTGATGAGGAAATCCTCGGGAGCCCACTTGCCAAGGTGAAGACCTCAGGTTCACACTCACAGCAATTACAATCCATCTCAAGACATCCTCTGGGCAGCAGAGGGTGCAGAAACAGCTGCTTCTTCACTAGCCAAGAAAATTAAATAAAAACCTATCGTGAGCAAAGCACCCATCAGCTGACACCAGCTTAGTCCCTGGTGGATGGCCAATCTAGATGAATGGAAATGCTTTTTTTGTTGAATCTTCTATCAATTACTGACAGAGATGCTAAAGCTGTAATTGCAGATATGTCTATTACTGCCTTAAATTATGTCAATATTTGTTTCTTATACCTTAAGCTCTATTACTAGACGTTTACAGATGTATGATCGTTATGTGTTCCTGGAGAATCCACCCGTTTATCTCAGGCAATATCCATCATCCTCAAATCTATTCTATCTTATATTAATATGGCCGCTCCAGATTTCTAAAGCATACTGCTTGTAAGATATACTAACTCCATCTTTTCACTTTGATCTGCTTATATTTCTACTTGAAGGCAGCACATCCTTGGGTCTTTCTCTTCTCCAGTTTAATAAGCTCTGCCTTTAAATTAGAGCACTTGGTCCAGTCACATTTACTATTGATAACTGACGTGACTAGATTAAAGTCTGCTACTCTGATTCATTTTCTGTCGGTCCCATCTGGGTGTTTTTTTTTTTAATTCCACTACCCCTCCTTTATTTTTCTGGAATAATTAATTTTTTTTTTTTTTTTTTTTTAGATTTTCATTCTCATTTACTTTGTCTTTTAACTATGCCTCACTATATTTCCTTTGGAAGTGCTAATACAACTTGATAGAGAATAAAACCAAATGCCCTGATGGGATTTCCCCTGTGGTACAGTGGCTAAGATTCTACACTCCCAATCCAGGGGGCTCTGGTTCGATTCCTAGTCAGGGAAGTAGATCCTGCATGCTACAACTAAGACCCAGCAGAGCCAAATAAATAAGTAAATATATGTTTTTTAAATGCCCTGATGCCCTCTGACTCAGGATATTATATCAGTACATGAAACTACATTATTGGTTGCTGACGAGGGTTGAGAATCCTGCCCCCACCATCCCATCACCTCCAAGTCCTTATCAACAGGGAAAGACAATTCTCCCTGTTTTCTTAGATCCCTTCTAGTGCTATGATTCTACATTCTGAAAGATTGTAGAAGTTTTAAATTTCTCTTGATACAATTTTTATAAAATTTAAATCCCTGGATCTTCAGTGCCACCAACCTAGAAATTCTAATTCCTGAGCTTATGTTTTGTGTTTTTTTTGAATCTCTTCCATGAATTTTCTCTCTATTTATACAGGATTGCAATCCATTCTCTGAAAATATGTTTTAAAAATCAAGCTTCAGGCCTGGGAAAACAATAAATCAAAGGCTTGCTAGGAGCGCCCTCTTGAGGTCGCCTTGATAAAGATGTTGAAAACTTTGCCTTTGTATGAATTGGTGGCAGTTTCAGATTCAGGAGCTAATAAAATTAATCCAGAAGATATGTCAGCTAAATTATGGAAGCAAATATCTTATTATAGGTAATTCTATCTCCTAAAAGACCATATAACCTCCGGCAGGAAAATAAACACCGTGCCTCACTAAATGCATGCCCTAAATATAAAATACACTAGCAATCAGAAAGATAAACGTGGTTCCAGAGTTCTGGTTGTAGTTGTTGGTCCTAGATATTAACCCTTATCTTGCGGAAAGGAAAGCTTTCTCCAGAGAGAGGGGTGCTGGGTGTGGATTTGGGTGCGTCTGCTGAGTCAGAGAGACCAGGGTACAGAGACTGACTGAGTCTGGGGGAAGTTTTTAAAGCCCTCTGTGTGGTACTGGAGAAGACTCTTGAGAGTTCCCTGGACAGCAAGGAGATCAAACCAGTCAGTCCTAAAGGAAATCAACCCTGAATTGGAAGGATTGATGCTGAAACTGAAGCTCCAATACTTTGGCCATCTGATGAGAAGAGCAGACTCATTAGAAAAGACCCTGATGCTGGGAAAGATTGTGGGCAAAAGGAGAAGGGGGCAACAGAGGATGGGATGGTTGGATGGCATCACTGACTCAACGGACATGAGTTTGAGTCAACTCTAGTGAAGGATCAGCAAGTGCTGCAGGTCACAGGATCACAAAGAGTCGGACAGGACGTGGTGACTGAACAGCAACAACAAGCCATCTGCAAAATGAGGATGATGAAAGAATCTACCCCGGGAGGTGTGAAGGGAATGAAGCAGGGGGCTGCAGGAGGGCCCTTAGCACGGGGCGCAGTGCACAGGGAAGGCGTGGGTGCTGAGCACCCCTGTTATCCACGTTTATATGACCCTCAGATGAAGGGCATGATACCATTTAAAAATTCACCTGGATGCTTCTTGCATTCCTGATTATTGCGCCTTTCCTATTTTAGCTAAGAAAAAAAGTATTTTTCCTAGTTTTTTTTTTTTTTTTTTTTATCATTTGGGGCATGATCTGCTGAATTCAAACAATAATGACTGAATTTCTTTAAGGCAGTGTACATAAGATTCTTGGACAGTCAGTTCAGTGGAAGAGTCAGTTAAGTCACTTGCCTGATTTTCATGGTTCAACTAAACCTATTGATTGACAAGGGCATTGTGCTATTTCTCCTCCTGAAGCTGCAGTGAACTTCCTGACATGATGCTGGAGATGGAGAAGGAACAGACTCTATCTGCAATCTCGGAAGCTCCTCTCACTCCCTCCACCTCCCAACCTGGCATCAGAACAGAGGTCATGCATACTCTTCTGCAAACGTAGCCGCCAATGAAATACTCCTGGGAACTTACTCATCGGTCTCCTATTTATTTTTGCTTATTTTTCTGTTTTTGGTCTCCCCCTCTGCACATATATATTCCAAAAGTAAACAAAGCTGGGAAGCTGGCAAGAAAGTCCGTAAGATCTGAACAGTCTCAGGAAAACGAGAAGGAAAAGATCTGGAGGTAATGATCTCCATTTCGAACAGAGTAAACGGAGTGCGTGGGGGAAACGTCATTGCTGGAGAAAGCCTGAGGGAGAAAACAAGATCCCTGAGTTAGGAGTCAGGGAGGTCCAGGGGACAGTATAGACACAACTCTGTAAGCAGCCCGGCCTCCTTGTCCCCACAGGACAGACCCCCCCACTGGGGGGCTCGGGGCCACAGCTCAGCAGTGCAAACAGGGGCAGTCAGGGCACCCTGAGCCCTACGACAAGCACAGAACACTCAAGTAGAACCTCAATTTTACTTCAAGACCAAGGGGAGGGGCAGTCAGAGAGTCAGGTGGTTTGACACAGTACAAACCATGATTTGTGTAATTAATCAAACCTACATGACAGAATACGGGACAGAGTTGGCACGTTTTTATGGTCACCCAGGAGTTCTGTGATAAAACAACCTGTTTCAATGCCTGTGACGATCACTGCTGTGTCCTTGGCCCCCGGGGGATGCGGATTTACTTTTTCCCCTTTGCCATTAACTGGATGGGAAAGAACATGACGTCCTATCCTAAGAAATCTGGAAAAGGCCCGCATCGCCGGTTGGGTTTTGTGAAACCTCTTTTTAAGCCGCCCAGCTGGCTTTGCAAAGTGCCTCCAAGTGGCAGTCTTCACTTGGGGACCAGGTGTACAAGGAAGATGCTCAGAACCTTCCGGCAGCACCAGATGGGGCCCATGTGGGCACCCTGACTCCCCTGGTATCCCTCCCTGCAGAGCAGGCACCAATGCCCCTACCCCACCCAGCTCCGGGGGTCCTGGGGAGCAGGGCTCAGGGGCAGACTGGGCTTCCTGCCTGGTGAAGGATGGACTGGGACTGGGGGCAGGCTGTGCACTTTCCCACCTGCCTCCTGGGACCCAGGAAAGTCTGGGAAGTTCCCCCTAAGTGACAACAGAAGCCACGCATCGCATTTCCCAATTTCCCCACTGTGACATCTTTTCAGGCCTTGACTGGTCCTCGAGGGAAAACTGAGAAAGGAAGGTGATAAGCAGGCAGCTTTTAAAATCAAGGACAAGAACCCCAAGAAGTCTTGGTTAGCAAATGGAAAAAAAAAAAATAAGAAGACAACATTTAAAATCAAGGACACACACCTTAAAGCTGGTGGCTCTGGCCCTTGTTTCTGCGAGGTCACGGCCTCTTGGAGCTGTTTTCACTACGATGGTTAGTGAACCTCGTGGAGATGTGCGTGGTCTCATGAGAAGGGGTGAG
Organism: Oryx dammah; assembly: GCF_014754425.2. Taxonomy (NCBI): domain Eukaryota; kingdom Metazoa; phylum Chordata; class Mammalia; order Artiodactyla; family Bovidae; genus Oryx; species Oryx dammah. The sequence continues at coordinate 78,258,331 of NW_024070188.1, read as the reverse complement.
AGAGTGTGTGCAGACATGTGAAAGTGAAGGTGCTCAGTCGTGTCTGACTCTCTGCGACCCCAGGGACTGTAGCCCGCCAGGCTCCTCCAGCCATGGGATTTTTCCAGGCAAGAATACTGGAGTGGGTTGCCATTTCCTCCCCCAGGAGATCTACCCAACCCAGGGATCGAACCCAGGTCTCCTGCATTGCAGGTAGACCCTTTAGCATCTGAGCCGACACATGAGTGTGTGTTAAAATGGACTGAGTTTAAAAGTATCCCTCAGGAAACCTCAAGTTCTGTTTTTTAAAACATTAGCTTTCCATGATTGCAGCTCAGCTCCTGTGAAACAAGTAAATAGAATTACCCTCAATTTCTGGTTAAGAAGACAAGCACTGCTGAGCCCTAATACCAACCCTTGGTACACATGACCCTGCTGCCTCGCCCCTGTCCTCTCCTGGCTTCTACAAGGGACCCGGCCTGTTCCTAGTGAAATAACAGCTCCCGAGTCAACACGATGCTCCCAGCACTATGTTGATGGCCTTATCTAACTTAACACATTTGAATAACCCTCCCACGAACTCCCACCCCTGCTTTTCATGCACATCACCCCTGACCAGTGGCCCCTCAGTGCTCCCCAGCTTTTCATCCCCCTGGCTCTCCAAGACCCTATACGGCCACCCCAGGGCCCCTTTGCTTAGATGGCTACTTTTCCCATCTAGAAAAATGGCACCACGTCTATGCAGACAGATAGACGTCTGCCCTCCTACCCCTACTACACACTCTCATCCCCCGCCCACTAAGAAGTACTACTGAGGCTGTCTCTAAAAATACAGACCACCCCCCTACCCCGCTTCTCTCATTTCTCCTTTCCTCATCTTCCTGCAGTCTCCCTGACCTCAGGGAGAGCCTTGGGGCTTGTCTCCCAGCCAACACACTGGGCCCTCTTCCATCTTTCCCTCGAAGGGCAGCTGAAGTGATTGTCAGTACTTTATACTCCCTCTCACCCTGCCCCTTAAACTCTCTCCCTCGACTCTGACTTTCAACATTGCGCTTGTAAAACTGAAATGATCTTAGCCACTTGTTTGCGGCTTTCTGTCTTAGAACGTGCAGACCATGCACGTAGCTCGTGCATCAGAACCTACATCCTATGTGAGAAGCGTGCTTGTTTGTTCACGACTGTATCCCAGGGCCTTGATAAGTATTTGTTAAAGGTTGAATGGAGTTCCCTGATGGTTCAGATGGTAAAGAATCTACCTGCCAATACAGGAGACCGGGGATTGATTCCTGGATCCGGATAATCCCCTGGAAGAGGAAATGACAATCCACTCCAGTGCAAGAGCCTGGAGAATTCCATGGACAGAGGACCCTGGCGGGCTACACTCCATGGGGTCACAAAGAGTCGGACACGACTGAGCAACTAACACACACTCACACTCACACACACACACACACACACACACACAAAGGGTGAATAGTCCACCTGTTGGGTACTTGAATTTTGTCTTGCCCCTTCCCTGCTCCCCCAGTAACTCATTTAACTCGCCACTTTTCAGCTCGCTTGCTGTTAGTGAAACATCCCCCCAGTAGCCTTCCGGCCAGAGGAAGGAGATCAGACATCCCGCTGGAGACCTTTGCTTCCTGTTCCCACCTCCCTGAGCACTGCCCGCAAGAACTGCTGTGTCTAAAGCTGAAGGTGGAATTCCTGGGCTACGTTTCTGTCTGCTCAAGGCCGCTTCAAGAGACGAGTTACCAGCAATCCTGAAATAGGAGGCCCCAGAATGATAAAGAGCTTCCTATGATTCATGGGGCTTGAACTTTCTTTTTTTTAAAACCAATAGCACATTCTTCATTTTCTTTACCAGGTTGCTGAAATATATGGCTGAAGAATCTCAGGAGAGGAAGTAGGTTAATCCTGGCTGGGAACTCGCCCGAGTGCATGAAAGCCCTGCTCCCCTCCACCCGGCTCCTGGTCTACTGGGGCTTGGAGCAGGAAAATGACACCTCCGCTTATTTCTCTCGGTCTGTCTGGGTGATCCTGGTGGGTGGGGGGAGCAGGTAGATAGGTAGGGAGGCAAACACGGGTGAGTTACCTTATCTTTCTAAATGCTGTCACACACAAGAGAGAATATTTGCTAGATGAGCTGTGAGAATTAAGGGAGAAAACGTATCTAAAGGGCTTGGGGTGGAGCCTGGCACACAGAAGTTACTCCACAAACAAGAGCTGTTCTTGTGTGCGTCACTAGCCAGGTATGTGTGAGGGGTGGGAGGGGAGGTGGATGCATTCTTTCACTGGAAGACCCTGACCCTGGGGACCTCCATCCTGAGCCTATGATTGCAGGAGGCTGATCTCTATCAGGGTCAGCCACCCCAAGGGGTCCCACAGTCCCCTCTGGCCTGCCACTTGCCCGTCCTTTCCTTCAGGGCAGGGGGGAGAGGGTGGGGAATGGTTTCAGTGTGATCAACCACCTGGCATTTATGCTGCAGAATTTCATTCTGGGTGAACATTTCATAAGCTAGTAGAGGTCATCTGGATTTTTACTGAGGTCTTCTGAAGGGTCTCGCTGAGTCAAGGTCCTCGTGAATTTGACGAGCGTGCCTTACTCAGCGTCCCCGGAACACTGGGGATGATATGCACGAGGATGGAGGAGGGTGGATTTTGCTTTGGTGACCTCCCCAGCGCTTTGGCTTCATAAAATACTAACACTGAATCGCTATGCGTCTTTATTTACATTCTGTTACTGGACTGTAACATGCGTATTCTCTAAAGATGGTGGAACTTCCTAAATCAAAGTTGACAGGAGGCCAATGCATGACAGTCCAGTGACTGTAAAAAGAAAACGCCACCCAGCCTGGCTGTGGCTCACATGACCAGCCCCGATTGCTCCAAGATTCTGACCGAGGGCCACTTATATCCATCCCCCTCGGTCCGCCCACCTCCTACTTCCTAAACATTTCTCTGTGTACCGGGATGAGTGGATGAAAATGTGAAATCTAAAAAAAGTTAAAAAAAATTTTTTTTTGATGTTGACTAAAAGCAAGGTTTTCAATCTCCCCTTAAGATAGCTCAGACTATAAAGAATCTGCAGGGTCTCCTGCATTGCAGGCTCTGACCCAGGTTCGATCCCTGGGTCAGAAAGATCCCCTGGGTGAAGGGAAAGGCAACCCACTCTGGTATCCTTGCCTGGAGAATCCCATGGACAGAGGAGCCTGGCAAGCTACCGTGCAAGTCCATAGGGTCTCAAAGAGTCGGATACGACTCAGCCATGTGTTACCAGGGCTGTGACAAGACTCTGACATGCAGTGGGAGAAACAGTGCCTGCTTGTGAACCAGCCACCAGAATGCTTAGATGAAATGTCAGCTCTTTTTCTTACCAGTAAAATCCAGAGTTCAGTTCAGTCACTCAGTTGTGTCTGACTCTTTGCAGCCCCATGGACTGCAGCACACCAGGCCTCCCTGTCCATTACCAACTCCCGGAGCTTACTCAAACTCATCCACTGAGTCGGTGATGCCATCCAACCATCTCATCCTCTGTCATCCCCTTCTCCTCCCGCCTTTCAATCCTTCCCAGCAAAATATTGGTTATCCTTAATTCTTATTTCTTTTTAATGTTACTCTCATTACATTAAGGTGAGTAACATTCAAAAATGCTACTCATTTGAAAGCAATGATGAAAAACCATTTGGAAGCAATGATGAAAAATTTAGGGAAACAGAGTTGATAAAAAAGAAATTCATTTACTGAGATTTTGATAAGACATTTTTCCCTACTAGATAACTTTTTCCAGTGTGGTCCTTTCTTGGAGAAGGAAATGGCAACCCTCTCCAGCATCCTTGCCTAGAGAATCCTGTGGACAGAGGGGCCTAGAGGGCTGCTGTCCATAGGGTCACACAGAGTCAGACATGACTGAAGTGACTTAGCAGCAGCAGCAGCTTGGTTAAATTATAGTCAATAATTCACTTCTCCATCAAATAGCTATTTAGCTTTGACTGTGTGTCAAGAGCATTGTTGGAATACAAAGGTCAGGCTCATATTTTGTCCTCATCAGGACCCCCGGCTGCTCAAGGAAGGGGGCCAGAGGTCAACCACAGGGATATAAGTAACTGCTGGACACAAACACATCCAGGGCGACCCTGCTTTGGGCAGTACCCTCACTGGACAGCTGCTGCCGTGGTTACTGACCAACATTTATTGGAAATGGCTTTTATCACAGCTGAGTGCTTTGTATGTATGGATCTTATTTATCTCCGTTTTAGAGAAACAGGCTCATGAAGGTTAAATCACACGTCCCTGGTCACAGAGCTAGTCAGTGGCAGAGATGGAATTGAGACCATGTCTGCATCTGTCCCTTCAGCCGTGTCCGACTCTTTGCGACCCTATGGACTGTGGCCCTCCAGGCTCCTCTGTCCATGGGATTCTCCAGGCAACAATACTGGAGTGGGCTGTTATTTCCTCCTCCAGGGGGTCTGGGTGACTCCCACACTAGAGCTCTTACAACTTACAGACAAACACCCAGGACAGCAACAGACTTCCCAGAAACGCACATAAGCCATAACTATTCCCCTTCTTCCAAAGCTGAACTCTCAGTGATGTAGTTGAGATATTCTTGGGGCAATGGGAAAAGAAACCCATAAGCCATGGAAACTGACTCAATTGTGTCAAATATCTGACTTAACTCATTTTCTCATTAATTTTTTTTCAGCTAGTCAACCATAGCTTGCTTCCTACATCCTTTTGACCACTACACATAAAATGTTGGCCATGGCTCCCACTTTCTGTTCTGCCCTCCTTACCCCAATTCATCTCCGTGTAACCACTCAAGACGTTATATTAATGTCACCCATCTCCTTTTACTAGATTAAAAGAGCTATGAAATCAGGGACTTTGTTCTGGACATTGTCTAGACAGCGCCTGGTCTGTATCAGATGTGACTTATTAAACAAGGGAATACATTTGTTGGAACCTTAAGATGAACAAAATGTACCCTAAAGGCAAAGATAGCAGATATGGGGTTGCCTGGTGCAGCGTTCCCAACCCTCCAGGCTCAGACCATAGGCTCTCATTAAACACATCCGTGCACAGATTCCACCCTCCACCCTAGGGCTACTCACTGTCTTTACTGTTGGGTTTCCTTACCTCAGAATCCCATTCCACCCCTATCTGTAAGCCAAAGCTCAGCTTAGAGGCCAGCTCATCCCTAACCTCCCCCTCCACCCTGTCCTCTGCCTTCAGGATACACTGTCCTCTGTAGCACAATGCTTCTTGTTCCTCTCTCCAATCACTGAACATTCACTGGAAGGACTGGTGCTGAAACTCGTATACTTTGGCCACCTGATGGGAAGAACTGACTCATTGGAAAAGACCCTGATGCTGGGAAAGATTGAAGGCAGGAGGAGAAGGGGACAACAGAGGATGAGATGGTTGAATGGCATCACCGACTCAATGGACATGAGTTTGAGTAACCTCCGGGAGTTGGTGATGGACAGGGAGGCCTGGTGTGCTGCAGTCCATGGGGTCGCAAAGAGTTGGACGCGACTGAGGGACTGCGCAACAACATTCAATCACTGACCTCATCCTGCCTTCAGAAGCTCTCTGCTGCTCTTCCCAACATCTCCAAAACAAGATCACTCTCTCCAGGGGAACATGTGGGGAGATTTTTGTTTGTTTGTTTTTCCATTTATACAGTTTCCAGTGCTTAATCTGTAACTAACACTTGTAAGATTAATAGGGCCGTAGTTTTAAAGACTATTTACATAGCCCCACCATGATATAGAGCCTTTTTAATACTAAAAAATAAAAAAGAACTTTCCATCACCAGGCTATATAAATTTGACTATCTACACTTACAAACCCTGACTAAAAAATAAGCAATCATTTGCTTCTTTCAGCGTTTTATCCTCTTACACAGCAAGTGGAGCTCTTAGTAGGAACTTGATAAGTGAGAAGCAGAGAACACGTGGAAGCAGTTTCTATAAGGGGAGGACCAGCGTGCCGGGCCCAGAAGGACCCCAGGAAGATGCTCTCAGTGGAACTCTCAACATTCAATGAGATGACATGGTTATATAATATCACTTACAGAGCCTGGCTTTTTTTCCAGAAACAGTCAAAATGAGCAGTCAGTTTGGCTGATGATTGAACCATGTCTTACAGGGTTAGACTCCAGATTACAAATGGAAAGTTCTACTGGCTTTCCAAGGCTCTTGGCATGTATTTGGGCCACACAGAGGCCAAGGTACCAAGTGATGTCAGTGCGTCTGGGACTAAGTATCAGGCACTCCCTGACTAAACGGACATTCACGCACTCTCGGTATGGACTGCCCAAGAACACCGACAGCCGCAAAGGTCTACAGGCTCACTGTGCTCCAGGTCCAGAGCTAAGTCCTCCCCAGACAGCACACAGCTCGTGCCTCACAAGTCACTATGTAGAGGGCACGTCCCTTCCACAACCTGCCTCTCGGGATTGCTCACAGGAGATGACTGATGGGGATGAAGGAGAATTCTGTAAGACAGCCAGCCCCCGGGCTTGAGGTACAGGCTGACGGTGACGAATCTGCCATGACCAGGGACGTGTGCTACCTCTGCGGAAGTGTCCATGTTCAGACAGTTGAAACTGAATAAATCTCTAGATCACACATCTCCCTGGTTTGAACTTTCAAGCTGCATGCCCTTAGGGGCTTCCCAGGTGGCGCTAGGGGTGAAGAACCTGCTTGCCAGTGTGGATTTGATCCCTTGTTAAGACACGCAGGAAGATCCCCTGGAGGAGGGCATGGCAACCTGCTCCAGTATTCTTGCCTGGAGAATCCCATGGACAGAGGAGCCTGGAGGGCTACAGTCCATGGGTCACAGAGTCGACTGAGAGACTGAGCATGCACACACACAGTCACTCCAGAGGGTAATGAATTTAAGTCACTCCAGAGGGTAATGAATAATGTCAGATTCTCTTCTAATGTAACAAAAGGGCAAGAGGGTGGTCAGAGTGTGGTCAGAGGGCATGTGTGGGCATGGAAGGAGCAGAATGCTAACAATTTTTTTGTCGCCACCATTCGAGGTAGGTGCCAGGTGGGATGGGGACAGGCCAGCCATGACCTTTGACCTATGGCACTCACCGTCTGTCTGGCACTAGAAAGACACTCTGAAGAGCAGGTCACACAGATAGTCCTGAAATTAAAGTCTGAGGTGTGCTCTGCAGGAAAGTGACTCCATGCTATGAGATGATGGGACAGGGGAACTGACCCAGAAGGAGGGTCAGGAAGGCTCCCTGTAGGGGAGTAACATTTAAGGCGAGATCTGAAGATGGAGCAGAAGTTGGCCAGGCCAGGGTTAGAGAAAGGGGTGAGGTCTGAAAAAATATACTGTCCCCCCCAAATATGCGAGGAAAACTGCACAGTTGACGTTTCTGTTTAATAAAATGCAAATGAAACAAAGCACTCTGTCAACTGCCTTAGGGCCTAGCAGTCATAAATCTCCAATTGTATCTGGAAAACGATGTGCAGGTTTAGATGCTCTCGCTTGATCAGACTCCCCAAGCAGCTGGAAAACGACTGAGAAATTCGAAGCACTCGAAGGAGTCGCTCAGAATCCAATCATTCCAAAATTACTTGAAATATGAAAACCTTTAAAATATTTTTTTTGCACCCTAAAATATTCAATGTGGCACATGGGTGTATTTTAATGTTTGACAGGATACAAGCTGAGAGCCTTCAAAATAAAAATATGAGCCTCCAAGCCTCAACACGGTGCCCGGGGTACAGCATCTTCACAGGCTGGGGAACATCCGTGCAGCTTAAGCTCAGGGTTGGGGTCGGGGGACAGAAGGAGGCCAGTGCAGGGCAGGTCAGGGATCTGGGCTTTATTCTTAAGAGCAATGGGAATGGGCATGCGGGTTGTCTCCGTGTGTGATGTGTGTGGGTTTGCACAGTCAAGACATACATTTTGGAAGGATCACTACTTTGACGGTGGTGTGGAGGGAAATTGAAAGAGGCGAATCTGGAGGCAGGAAGCCTGTTAGGAAGGTACTGTAGTAACTCAGGTAAGAGACGGAGGTCGTCTGAATTAGGAAAAAGGGTGGAAAACAACAGATTTAAGGTTTTCCTTAAACCAACTTCTTGGGCCTGAGCTTAGACCCTCCCCTTCTATGGAATTCTATTCCACAGTCAATGTGTCCTAGCACTGTTCAAGTGATATTCTAGAATATTTCATATTCTACCCAGTGCAGGGGTCAAGGCAGTGGCCGACCTAAAGAAAATACAAGAAATACATTAGGACCAAGGGCAGGCTTGGGATCATGGTTGCTGTGGGTTGAATGGTAGCTCCCCAAAGATACATCCACGTCCTAACCTCTGAAACCCTTGAATGGGACCTTATTTTCAGAAAGGGTTTTTGCAGCTGTAGGGAAGCTAAGGGTTTCTAGATAGGATCATCCTGGATTATCTGGGTGGACTTTAAATCTAACGACGAGTGTCCTCATAAGAGAGGGGAGATGACACAGACCCAAGAGGAGGCAGGCATTGAAGACAGAGGCAGCCTGGGAAGCTGACAGCTGGTGTACCCCGAACAAGATGCTGAGAAGGCTGCTCTGGGTGGGGTGGGGACCCAAACTCTGCTCCTTGTCTTCATTTACTCATCACATCCCAGAGGGCCCCCAGCACGAGGCTGGGATCAGGAAGCTGAGCCCGGTGTTCCCCTCTGCTGGGCTCTAGACAAGCCTCTCCCACCCTCACCTGTGGAAGGTCACTCTGTGGCCATTCACAGCCAAGGTCAAGATCTCAGGGCGCAGGGAGTGAGGGGATTTCGAATGAGAAGGGGAGAAGGGCCTGGACGCACGAAGAATGTGTGAGGGCAGCTGGGAAGGTGGGGACAGAGGCTGTGAATGTCCACAGAGCCCTGGAGAAGCTTGAAGGGGATGCTCTCTGGATTCTGGACAGGAAGATCCACAACCTCTCCATCTTTCCAGCACCTTCTCCACCCTCCCACACCCCCTCCACAACCTGGGCCTAAGCAAACAGGATCCTGATCCTCAGGGTTACCCTTGTTCTCCCTGACTCAGGGCAGTGGGGGGTGGAAATGATTGAACTCTTGCATCTCTCTTGGGGCTGCTGAGCACAGTTGCTCATGTTGCACACTGCACAAGAGTACCTGTGCTGGAGTGAGCAAGGACTGAAATCCAGCTCTGTTTCCTCTCACTGTGCTGTGTATCTTCAAGGCAGTGGGGCTCCCTTCTGTATCTGCACAAGGCTCAGGTCGTGCTAGGAGCAGCCCAGCCCTCTCTGGGGGCAGCCTGGCCTCGGACCCCATCACCACACTCCCAGTCGGCTCCTACTGTCTCCAGCGACCTAACACCAAATTCTCTGCCTCCATGAGGACTCTCTGTGCCCCAGAGCTTTCTGCATCTCCCTGCTCCTTCCTTCCACATCCCGACCAGGGCACAGGTCTTCCTTTCCCATCAAAGTCCACTTCCTGTGCTCAACACAGCTGGAGCGGCTAGGACACATTCTAAAGCAGGAAGTAATCCTGTCGATATACTATTTCCTGGAGTGCAAAACTCCTCAAACACGTGTCACAAGGAAACCATGATATGCGGCTAGGTCAGGAGGCAAGTGTAAAAACCAGGCACATAAAGGATATTTTCTAGGCTTTTCCACACGGAGGGCTGGGCCAAACCAGTCTACCTAGAAAGTTTATGAGTAGCTGTTTTAGAAAAATATGGACTAGTCATCTTTGTCTCTATAAACTGCACTGGTTAGAATCATTTATAACGAGCATGTATTCTTTCCTGACTTGAGAAAATAAAAAAACAAATCAGGAAAAGTTTGAGGGACTTCCCTGGTGGTCCAGCGGCTAAGGCTCCATGCTCCCAATGCAGAGGCCTTGGGTTTGATCCCTGATTGGGGAACTAGATCCCACATGCCGCATCTAAGGACCAGTGTACCGTGATGGATTCAAGTCAATGTATGGCAAAAGAAATACAGTATTGTAAAGGAAAATAAAGTAAAAATTAAAAAAAAAAAAAAAAGGATTACTGCTAAACAAAAACAACAACAACAAAAAGAACCAGTGTAGCCAAATAAATAAATATATTAAAAAGAAAGAAAAAGAAGTTTGAGGTCAATTACATGACACAGCAGCTGATATAAGAGGTAGATAGGAAGCAGTCATTCAAGACTCTCCTCTTTTCATCATCAACTTAGAACTTGAATGATTAGACCTGATTCCTTCCTAGTGTAGTGAGAAGTATTCGTTTTCAAGATAATTTGAAAGTGACAATATAATCTTACAATGCAGAATACATTCAACAGAATAAACAGATGGGATCTGTCAGACCCAGAATCCACTTTCAATCATTTTCCCATTTCGTCCTCAAAATAGTCCCGTTAAGAAGGCACAGTTGTCCCCATTTGACAGGCGGGAGGCGAAGGCCCACAGGAAGATGAGGTTAAACACGAGTGCATGTTGGAACTGGGATTTACAACCTGCGCAAAATTGACTTTGGAGCCTGCATTGCTGACCATTAGGCTGTACTCCTGGAAAATCCCAGGGACGGAGGAGCCTGGTGGGCCACAGTCCATGGGATTGTTAAGAGTCGGACATGACTGAGCGGCTTCACTTTCACTTTTCACTTTCATGCATTGGAGAAGGAAATGGCAACCCACTCCAGTGTTCTTGCCTGGAGGATCCCAGGGACGGAAGAGCCTGGTGGGCTGCTGTCTATGGGGTTGCACGGAGTCGGACACGACTGAAGTAACTTAGCAGCAGCAGCAGCAGCAGGCTGTACTCTCTCCTAGGGGCACAGGGTCCCCTCAAAGCCTTTCCCACAAGGCACTCTCTGGATCCCATGAAATCCTCCCACCTACAGCTCTGACCACAAGAAGAGAGCACTGATTGTGTGCTCACATTTCTCTCTAACCACAGTCTTACTATGACCAGGTGGTACTGCTGGTATCTGGTCTAACAGAACCCCACAGAGTTGTCAGACTGCTCCATCCTGCCAAACCTGTGTGACTAAGGTGCCCTCGTGAAAGTGAAACTACATGAAAGAAAGAGAAAGGAAACACAAAACACCCTTTTCTTGTAGGCCTTTGCCTATTGTGATTGACCACGTTTGGATCCCCCCACCCCGCCAAATTCGTAAATTAAAGACCTAACCCCCTGCAGATAAGCTCATCAGTGCCATCTTTCTAGATATCATATAAATGCGTTAATATATGAGTGGGGGAAGGAGAGGGTGGGACAAATTGAGAAAGTAGCATTGAAACATATACATTACCATATGTAAAACAGATATTATTATATATACTTTTATGTTACATCAATTATATGTTAATATATTAACAGCTGGTGGGAATTTGCTGTATGATGCAAGGAGCTCAAACCCAGTGCTCTGCGACAACCTGGAGGGGTGGGATGGGGTGGGAGGCAGGAGGGAGGTTTAAGAGGGAGGAGACATATGTATACCTATGGTTGAGCCACGTTGATGTATGGCAGAAACCAACATAATACTATAAAGCAATGGGGCCCAACTGGGGCTTCCCTGGTAGCTCAAGCAGTAAAGAATCCGCCTGCAATGCAGAAGATGCAGGTTTGATCCCTGGGTCAGAAAGATCCCCTGGAGAAGGGAATGGCAACCCCCTCCAGTATTCTTGCCTGGGGAATTCCATGGACAGGAGAGCCAGACGGACTACAGTCCATGGGGTTGCAAAGAGCTGGACACGACTGAGTGACTAACACACATCTTCCAATTAAAAAAATAAATTCACCTTTATGTCTATTAAAATGATATTGGCATTTAAAAAAACAGACAAACCTAATCCCCACTGTGATGGAGGACCTTTGGGAGGTGATGGGGTTGTGAGCGTGGCGCCCTTACAAATGAACAAGAAACCCCCGAGAGCTGCCTTCTCCCTCTTCCCACATGAGGGCTCAGCGAGAGGATGATCCTGATCAGAAATCAAACCTGCCACCACCTTGATCTTGGACTCCCCTGCCTCCTGAACGTTTAGAAATACATTTCTTTTGTTTAGAATCCCCTAGTCGATGGTATTATTTTATCCATAGGAGCTGGACAGACTAAGACACCTACTTCCCCCAATTTGTGGGCTGAATTCCTTTAGGCCTGATTCCTGCTAAAACTCTGAGCCAGACCGAATCTTTCCTGCAGGTTAAAACAATAGAGGTTTTCTGCAGCTCCAACAGCCCTGACTTCTTCCTTAAGTGCCTTTGGGACACAACGTCCCTGGTTACAGGAAAGTGGGAACCTCATCGTGTATCACCTTGGCACTGGCTCGGGCTGTACTAAATGGGGAACAAGCAGAACCTGTGGCTAAAACATTCCCCCCCTCACATGCATACCCGCCCGATGATGCTTAAAACCTGCTGTGAAACCTGGGTGCAGAGCTGGGGGAGAAGCGTGGCCACCTGAGTTCTGTGCCCACTGTGACAGCCTGGGAGCTTTGAACAGCTTCCTTTGTTTCCGTTCCCCTTTTAGTAAAATTGGTTCACACTGGAGGGTTACCAAGCTCTTTGCAAATCTGCTGAAAAGCCATGGACCCCATCAAAGACACATTTCCATCTGCCTATGATGCCGCGTATACTTTCAGACTGCTCCCAGTTAGGGACCCCTGGGGTTCAGATGGTTGCTCAGGCTCCTTTGGGCTCTGACATTCTATCTTCCTCTGATTTTTATCTCAGGGGAATGCACACCACTCACCTCCCCTTCCCTCCACAAAGACCACCTCCCAAGGGCCACCTGGCAAAATAAGACAGACTTTCTCTCCCCACCCCCATCCCGGCCCCTGGGGTCTGCGTGCAGGAACCACGTTCATCTCAGTAGGCATTGTGTTTGTGGTTCTTTTCTTTTTTTTTTTAAATTAATTTATTTGTTTTAATTGGAGGCTAATTACTTTACAATATTGTAGTGGTTTTTGCCATACATTCACATGATCTTTTCTTTCTCAGTGAATTTTTGTTTTCTTGAGATGAAGGCAAAACAAAAAAGAAGTGAATAAATATTGAAGGAGTGGAAGAGAGAGTTCTTAGATTAAAAATTACAATCAGGGGTTAGAGTCTAACTCGCTGAGGACAGAGGAGCTGACAAGCACGGTGTGGGCACATAATGTCAGACCCACCCCCTTACTTCCCTCCACGCCGGGGCCGGCTCTAATCAGTGAATGTGCCCACCCAACCCAGGGAGTCCAGCTGGCCTTTCCAAAAACATTCACTTCCCAGTTTTTCTCGGATTGATCTGCCGGGCAGATCCTAGTCACAAAACTCTAGGGAGACTCACCCCATCCTGGGAAAACAGACGAACACAATGGCCTTATCTCTGAGTATAACACTGTATCATTCTTTCCAACAAGCTAGCAACAGATGAACAATTCAATTGGGGGTGGGGGGTTAAAAAAAAAAAAAAAGGCAAGTGTGAGGGCAGCGAGCCTGTCACCGTACCTAATTTCACTTTCATTAAGCCGACCTCACTTAATCATCCACAGGGCGTTTCATTGTCTTTGAAATGGACTAAACGTTATTTTACCCATGGGAGAGATGACGCCAGCTACTATTTCCTGTGCCAAACACATCACACGCGTTGTCACTGATTGTGTAACGTACATGATATTTTCACTACACAGATGAGAAAATCACCAGCATGATTATCTCCACTCTGCAGACGAGGAAGTCAGGGCTGGGTGAGGTTAGGTAACTTACCCCAACTCGCACAACAGACAGGAGTCAGGGCTCGGATTCAGGCTCCGGCTCACCAATCCTTTCCTTCCTTCCCTGTAGCCCAGCAGTTCCCAAACGTGTGTGCACAGTAGGAACCCCTGGGGATCTTTCTTAAAACTCCCAGTGCCCAGGGCACACCCTACAAATCAGACCTCGGGAATGGCTCAGGAATGCTCAGCTAATTTTTTTAAGCTCCCCAGGTGATTGTAAAGTGCAGACACGTTTGGGAACTGCCATGTTAGCACCTGGGGGCACCTTCGGCTGCCAGTACAGGTGCCAAATAAGCTATGTGAAAATTAAGCAATGACTAAGACGGAGCAAACTGAAGACTGAAAGGAAGGTAGCTGAGGAGACACAAAATAAGGACACACACAATCTTCTCTGCAGGCAAAGGAAGAGATTCGATACGAGGAGAAGCTTTCTTAATGCAAGCACAGCTAACTCCTATGGGATGCTGGTGTTTAGTGACTCCATGTGTAAGGACTGAACAAAAATGCACTAAGTAAAACTCTTCTTTTAAAGGGGGGTTCCTTTTTGCTTTTAGGAAAGTGATTGTTTTGTTATTTTCTATTTATGTTAGAAACTGTATACCAGGCTGTATACCAGGCTCTGTAGCTGGCAGCACTGGTAAGGTGAGCCCTCTGCTGGCCATTTGCAACAGCAAAGACAGTAGGGTTATAGCCAGTAGGGCATTTGTGTGGAGACCTGAGTTCCATCCCTGAGACAGTAAGATGCCCTGGAGGAGGGCATGGCAACCCACTCCAGTATTCTTGGATGGAGAATCCCCAAGGACAGAGAGGCCTGGCAGGGTCACAAAGAGTTGGACATGACTGAGCAACTAAACACAGCACATTTAAGAAATACATTCAAATTCCTTAAAAACAGGAGGTTCATTGGAAAAGCCTCAGTACCCTACTATGCTAGGAAATGAGAGCGTATTGTGATACCATCTTGCAGAACCTCAGTTTGAAAATTTTGATGGCCCAGTTAAGCATCCTGAGGAATTTTAGTCGGACTGCAAATAGAGAAGGGGGCGGCAGAGAGCGCCTGGTGGGCTATAGTCCCTGGGGTCGCAGAGTCGGAAATGACTGAGTGACTAACACTTTCACTTTTCCGCCTCAGATAAGGACTTGAGCTAATGATGGATGGCATCCACAATTCACCGATTTTCTATTGGTTTTGTTTTCCTCTTTTGTATTTAATAATAACATCTTAACATGCTCTCACTAGACTGAGAACTTTGAGTCAACTTACTTCCATGTGTCTGTTGACTGTGACAAGGCCCCGGGAAAGCCAGGCGTGTTGTTTGTGTACCGCTCAGACGGCCCAGGGAAATCAAACCCCCTCCAAGGAAGATGTGGGTAAAGAATAACTCCATGTATTCTTAACCTTCTCATTATAGTCTGTCCTCCTTTCATTAAATATACATATATTTTGGAAATAAGAGAGATCTCTCCAGAAACTCTGAATTTGCATGTAGAAATAGCTTCTCGTGTTCTATTTATAGTTTCTCAGGGTCATTTTGTATAGTCAGTTCTGTCACTTTGTAAAGCCAAAGTCACTGAGAGTAGTTTGAGTTTTTCACTCCGTCTATGACAGCTGAAACTTGCCACTTCGTGGGTCAGATTTAATGACCGCTTCCGTGGATGGTGGCACTTTTCTTTGCTAAAGTTTAGGGATTCTGAAAAAGAATGATCGTGTTTAGGATCTGTTGTGAGGAGTCTCCGGCTGGAGAACCTATTTGTGAAATCTCTATCTCAAACCAAAACCTCAAACTTTGCTGCCAGGCCACAGAAATCAGGTAAGCCCTAGAAACACTATATTTCTGACTGGGCATGGCTCACTGTTATAAGCAAATATAAACCCAAGATTCTCAAAACCAAATAAACAATAAGCTTATCACTGGCTAGAAAACAGCAAAAGATAAATTGTAAGAACTGTTTTCTTTCTTCTTCAGTGCAAAGTGGAGCTAACAAAAAAGAGTGATCATTTTTAGGGAAACTCTTGGCTAAAACCCACCCACATGGGCCTCTTTTTCATTCAGCTTCTGTTTACCAGACAATGCACAGCTGCCTGCCTGCCTAACTGGCAGATCTGAGTGATGGACAGAAGTGTCATCTTCATTCACCCCTTCACCTCTGATCACTAACTGGTTCTGTGAGCACTGAATAAATACACACTGGATCACAAAGGAGTATTCGTATTTGGAGACAAGTGTACAACATTCTGGGCTTCCCAGGTGGCTCAGTGGTAAAAGAATCTATCTGCCTGCCACGGCAGGAGATGCAGGTTCGATCTCTGGGTCAGGAAGATCCCCTGGAGAAGGGAATGGCAACCCGCTCTAGTATTCTTGCCTGGGAAATCCCTGGGACAGAAGAACGTGGTGGGCTACCGTGCATGGGTTGCAAAAGAGTTGGGCATGACTGAGCAACTAAGCACGCACACACATATAACATTCTAGCAAAAAGCCAACTTAGTTGGAGTCAGACAGTGTGCAGGAGGTAGGGCTTCAGCTGCAGTCTGGCCGAAGCACACAAGTGAGGGCCTCCATCTCTGGAGCTGCTGGTCACTTTCCGGGGAGACATCTCCCCACCAGCTCTCGTGGCAGGACCCTAGCTTGTCTCCTCATTGCCCAGGGCCTCCTGAACTTGCCCGGCCAGGCCTCCTCTTGGCAAGTTTAGCTTCTCTGTGGTCTATGTGAATCCAGTTCTCTCTGCCCTGGCCTCCAGGCCCGTGAAGTGTATACACATGCTTACGCCTACACAGGCACAGCAAAACTTGGTAACATGGACATATTCTGGTAAAAACGACTTCCTCTTCCTTCTTAGCTTGTTTCTTTTTCCTGTCTGTAATGGAAGGACAGGAATGATATGGTGGGAAGAAGGGAGGTGCCCACCACGGACTGTCTTGTTTGCTGTGGTTTTTCATTTGCTTGATGTTTTGTGGGGGAATTTAAATATTAATGCAACTCTTTAGGAAGGATCCTTTAAGATGATATAAAATAAGAATTTGGCTAAGTCTTCACAGAATTTTTAAAAAATCTTTGGAATGGCAATTGCTTCTACTCAGTAATAATCTTCCCACCCATGATTATCCAAGCAAAATTCTAAAAGGCCTATCGGTTTCTTTCCCAGCCACACAAGCTGTTAGATTCAGCCACATTTACTTCTAGATTGTGGATCGTACAGTGGATTTAAAAATTTGTATTCATATTATCTTTTTAGAAAATATACTATTATACTTAGGCCTGTATATAGAGTTTAGATAATTAAATGTATATATATTTTCTAGTTTACAATTTTCTTTCCTAAACTGTTTATATTTGATTTGTATATGTTTGGATTAAAAAATACAGTTTTGAGGGTCTAGTTCTCTAACCAGGGATTAAACCTGTGCCCTTGAAGTGAAAGCTCGGAGTCCTAATCATTGGACCTTTAGGGAACTCCCTCATT
Source organism: Oryx dammah (assembly GCF_014754425.2). Lineage (NCBI taxonomy): Eukaryota > Metazoa > Chordata > Mammalia > Artiodactyla > Bovidae > Oryx > Oryx dammah. Next base: position 78,241,184 of record NW_024070188.1, on the reverse strand, counting down.
TTATTTCCTGATAGCCCACGGGTAGACTCATTTGCTATAGTATTTTTAAAAATGTCTGAAAGAGATGTATACCTCAGAAGGAATAAAAGAAGTAAACATAACATTTCTAGACACTAGAAGGTGCAGTGAGAATCTATAAAACAATAAATATGCCCAGTCTAAACACTGCACCAGGGTCCTCTCCTGGTCATAGTGAAGCGGTCCCCCGAGGGAAACTCCAGCCATAAAAATGATGTGATTTGATGCCATCCACAATAGGGTGGAATATTTCCCAATTTTAACAAATGGATGCAGAAATAGCAGATTTAGGAAAAATCACTGAAAATGACCAGAAAGAGGCTTTCTTCTAAAGCATCAAACTCAACTGCTTTCTTAACTACTTGTGTTCTTCAATCATTTAAAACACGGATTGGTTTGAAAATAAGTAATCATCTATGTGTAATTCCTATGCAGGGAACCATTCTGAAACAGACACTTAGGTTTTTTTTCCCCCCTTTCTGAAGAATTTATTAACCACAAAGACGTTGCTTAAGACCACCTGTCTCATTTGAATGAGATCTCAGTATTAGAATTCATATGAGAAGCCACCATCTACTGATAAAACAACCCACATCAAGGATTCTTTCTAATTGCGTAGATACAGAATAGCTTCAGTTTGTCAAAGTCACCTAATACTGTCTTTAAAATCAGCTCAAAATGTCTTTGGTCCCTAGAGAATAGTGACTTTTGAAAGCTTCCCTTTGCCACTGACTGAAGGCAGGGATGCAGTGTGGACTGGTAAATATTCACGCTGATTCACAAAGAGAGATGCAGGTCCAGACGCTCAGAAGAGAGAGGAGAGGGTAGTAGAGGCTTCGGAAAAGTAATTCATCTATGGAACAAAAGCATCAACCTCTGACCTTATTATGGTGCCTTGGGACTTTAGAAAAGATGACTCTTCTAACAGCTGGGTCCTGGATGGACACCTGATCACAGAAATCACCTCCAGCTAAATGTGAACACTGTACAAAACTCAGTCTAAAGGAATGATCCTATTTTTAAGTTGCTTCACTATTCCACTCTTTCTCCTGCCACCCACCCACTGAAAAGAACCCAGAACCTCCTGTTAGGTTTCCCTTCCCCTAATTGAAGAGTTCCAACATCACTCGCTCAAAATATGCACTAGAATGTCCACGTTTATCTCCCAATCCATGCTGTTCCTTTTGGGGGGAATGATGGTAGGCAGGAGATAGATGAATGGCGTATTTGCCAATTGCAAGTTTAGTTACAAAAGAAAAAAAGGAAAGGGATCTTTTCTTCTTACTTCCATATCAAATGCCGTAAAAGTGCCAAGCAAGGTCTAAGTCTTCTACACAGGCTCACGTGTTTGGGTTTCATTGGAGTTTCTTAATTTCTTACTATAATATTATGGAATACATAAAAATATACTCTAGCACACAACACATGGGGCAGAGCCAAACCAAAAAGATGTGACTGAAAAGCCCATAGCTGGATTGCCCACAGCCTTCTCCAGTTATCTACTTATTTAACAGAAAATATCAAAATATATTATAATGCATTTAATAGAAAATGTGGTATAATCAGAAACTGCAGAAAGCTAGGAGTCCTCAAGACTTATTTTTACTCTGTGTTGTAGAATGCATAATCTAAAAGCCCTTACCATTCAAAAATATCCCAGCCTTTCAGCAAAGAGAGAGTGATTGTTAACATACAGAAAACAACAGTGATTTGATGAAGACTGAAAGGCCTTAACTATGTGTATATCTATGTCAAGGTATACGGCCACACAAAGCGCTTGGCCGATAGGCAGAGACGAACCACGAAAGATGCGCTAAGCTACAAAGCAAAATAAACGACTACCAATCAAAATCCGTTTCAATTTTTATTATGAATGTCCAAAGTGACAGCATACTGTGAAAGTGTTAGGTTCTCATTGATTAAATGTCAAGAGACCACAGATACAGCATTCCAAGCACTTTAATTTGTGACAGAGCCAAAACAAGTAAAAGAATGATAAAAATATTCTTTTAAGTGTAAAGAGTGTTCATATTTCAAGTTTGTGGGTTTTTTTCAACCTCCCACCCCTTGCAGGTATTGTGAACTCTGATAATTTCCAAAACCCAGAACCTGGTCTGAATATTTGCAACAAACTTTTATAATCTCTGCCTGAATAAGAAGTGATTAAAAAACGTACTTATAAAGTATGTTTACAATACAATGGGATGACGCCCTTCCGTCCTCTCTCCCTAGGCTTCTCCCCTACCACCAGGTACCTGCTGTTCGTAAGATCAGGACACGAAAGCTGGGCTGAGATACCCGGAAGACTACATTGAACCTGGATTTTCTCAAAGCTGCATCTCTTTTCCTTTTTAATAGAAACTGAAGACGTTCAACGTTTGCGTGTCCAAGGAGATGACTAATAACGATGGATGAAAGCCACCAGTCAAGAACCACAGTTTTTGCACGTTGTGTTTAAGCAAAAAAGCCTTAGTTTACTACAGCTATGGTTCCAGTAATCTGTAGTTCCAACACAACATGACATTTTCTCCCTGAACAGTTTCCTTGCAATCTGTGCTTCTCATCACTGGTACAGGATGATGCTACAGCTGGAGTTTGTTGCCATTTATATTCCGAAAAACAAAAAAAATTCTGGTCCTGTGGAAGTGCATATTTCTTACAGATGCAATACTGTTCATCTGAGTGGATCCTCAAAAAGAACAATTATGGACTAGAAACTCATAGAGTTTGTGTTTAAAATTTATAAAATTAAACCTGCTCCAACAGGTAATACAGGGAGGCATGCTTGCAACCTCTGGATTCAATCAGAAACAATGTCTGAGAGCACAGAGCCTTCAATAGGTAACGGTGGGTTCCTTTTAACGCTTCCTTAAACAAGATCCGATGTGGTGCACATTGGAACTTTGAAGCACGTCTCATTTATGTCTACAAGGCCTGGGACACTGGAAGCTGCCAGGACTTCATTCATCATCTTGCCTGTTGACAAAAGGAACAATAACTGGTCATCACTGGTCAATGGAATAACTTTTTCTATTTTTTTCCAAGATAATTCCTAAAGAAGAGATGGAGTGAATAAAACAGCAAATGTTTCAATGTTTGATGAATTTCTGTGCTCTAAAATGCCATGTCTTTCTCCAGTGGAGCAGGAAGAACCAGGGTGTTCAGCTCTCTCCTCATGGGGAAATGGTTTAGGAGAGACCCCTGTCTTGGAGGTCAGTATGCCCAAGCTCCAGATGTGATTCTGCCAGTAACTAACAATGTCACCTAAACTTGCCAGGCCTTAGTTTTGTCACATGTAGACTAAGAGGACTTCAGTGGATGAAGTCTAAGAACAAAGCCACCAACTAACTTTTAGTGGGTCCATGTGGTCTTGCCCTCACAGGTCCTTAAACAGCAGAACCAGGTAGAACCATTTCAGTCTGTGGGCAATGAGTAGGCTTCAAAATATCTATGCCTGGGGTGCCTACCATCTTGGTTTAGATTGGTGATGAGAACCCAATGAACTACCAGGGAATTTTTCAACATATATGTTAACATCTGCAGTCAATTAAAATCTTCCTAAATGGTGATGTGAGGGGTGTAAAATTCTGGAAATACACATTTCCACATCTTTTATTGTCTTAAAATCTAAGAAGTATCTTTTTGTGTGTGTGTGTAACTACTGGTTTTCTTAAATTAAGAAACAGCTATGTAAAAGCTGAAAAATACATTAATAAATATAACAACATGGATGCATTCTGTAACAGCACAGTTGTTACTGTTGCAGTTGCTCAGTCTTGTCTGACTCTCAGTGGCCCCGTGGACTGTAACCTGCCAGGCTCCTCTGTCCATGGGATTTCCCAGGCAAGAATATTGGAGAGGGACTCCCCTGGTGGCCCAGTGGTGGGGAATCCTTGCAATGGGGGGAACGCAGTTTCAATCCCTGTTCTAGGAAGGTTCCACATGCTGCAGGGCAATTAAGCCTAAGTGCCATCTCTTGAAACAGCTAAATAAATAAATATTAAAAAAAAAAAAAGAATATAAGAATACTGGACTGGGATCTTTCCAACCCAGGGATTGTCTCCTGTGTCTTACATTGGCAGGCAGGTTCTTTACCACTGAGCCACCGGGGAAGTTCAGAAGCATAGTACCTAACCTAAAATCCAACTAGCTGGACTAGTTAAGTAAATATGTCAAATAAGTGTGCAAAGATATCCACACTAGTGAGCAGACATGGGACCCCAACACAGAAAGTCTGACCCTAACACTGATGCTTTTAACCGCTATGCAAACCACCTTCCCGCGCCTTGTCAAAACAATAGTGAACTAGGGCTAGAAAGGTGACTATGACTTTCACAGCTGTCCTAGGTTCAACCAGAAATCAGGTTCAATATTTGGAAATTTAGGACTATTAGTAACAAAATGAAAAGCTTCAGTAATTGAAAAACTGTATTTAGCGATTCTGATTTGATCTTTGTGTCTCTGTGGCTGATAAAACTTTGATGCTGAAACAACTGTTTATATCATTTTATACTATTATAGTATGTCATTACTACATTATACATATAGATGTATATAAATATATTAAGGTATCATGACATTATATGCATGACAAAAAAAAGCTCAATAATTTTTTTTTCATCTTTCTACTGTGGCTTTGGCGTAAGGGGAGATACCACTCTGTGAAATGTGTGAATGATTCACACAAAACTGGCATCGAGAGATCATCTACTGGATTATTCCAAGTATTTTGCTAATGAGTTTATCCTTCAAACACTGACTTAAAAGTTACTCAAGAAAGAAAAATGACAATGAAAATAAGCTACAAGTTCTAAAGGGACAGAGCCATGTTCTTAAATCTGGGTAAGATTTGCCAGATTGTAACACATAGGGTTGTTGTCCAGAGCAAATCAGCATTTGGAGAATAAAAGGCACAGAGGCCCACAGTGGGGAGCAAAAGGGAAAAAGACAAAATTCCTCAAGTGGTCCAGCGCGGACCCGTGAGAATGATCTAGTAACACACGCACATACATCTACACAGACTAAATTTCCGGGTCTCTTTGTTGCCAAGTAAGATAAATAAATATTTCTGTCTTAACAAACGAACTTGAAGTAAACAAACAGTGAGTGAAATTTATCATAGTGTTCTGGCAAGTATTTTCACGACCGTGGATTTCTGGGACGTGTTAGCATAGATCCTAAGCGTCTGACAATCGCTGCAAGAGCCTGTAACCCGATCCATCCTCTGGTGAAGGCGCAGATGAAAAGGGAAACATCAAGGAAGAGTACAGAGACCAGACGATGGCCACAGAGCTCATGTCTGGAGAGCGCTGTAGTTTTCAAAGCCCCTCCACATGGTGGGGAGCCCTGCTGACACAAGAGGTGGCTACAGTTTGAGGGCTAGGGACCTGCTTGGCTTAACATGGGTATGTGAGTCACCAAGTCACTGGGTGGGAGGACCAGCCCTTTCTCCTCCACGTGCCGCCTCTGGCTGGTAAGGCTGGTAACGCTGGTATCGATGGATGCACTACTTACTATTATTCGTCTCTTCTGCTCCTACAATTACGCCTCATAGACTGTCTCATAAACAACACCCTACAAAGTAGATCTAAGCGCCTCCACAAAGCAGCTGGGTTGGGAGAAGTGTGTTGCCCAGTGCCGTTTACAAAGCAGCCAGCAAACAGCAGAGCCAGAACTCAGAGCCTTGGCATCTGTGTTCCCCAGTTCCCGCTCATTTCCTGGCCACACCGCTGCGGTGCCCGCTGGACCACTGGGCAGAAGTGTCTACGCGTGCGATGCAGCCCCATCTTTACATGTCGAATCCAAAACAAGCTCCTGCATCTAAAACCTAATCACATCGACAGACACCGGCCACTCCAAAGACCAACCACCAAGAGACACTGCGGGCAGGTGGGCTTACTCCAAACTCCTTAAATAGAGAGTTTCTGTGAAGCACATTCTTGCTCGTTCGGGGATCACTCTTTACAGTTACCAGTGGGCTGCATGATCGCCCTTAACACTGGCTATAATTTCATAGAGTAGGAGGCCAAGCACCGTAGTTTTCAATGAGAATACGGTGCAAAGATTTTTTATTTATTTTTTTTAGTAAACTGAGAGACAGCAGTGCCTGGAGGTGTAAGTTATACCTGGAAAGTCACTGTAAAAGTCCTAGTAGTGTTAGCCACTCTCGTGTCCAACTCTTCGTGACTCCACGGACTGTAGCCTGCCAGGGTCCTCTGTCCATGGGATTCTCCAGGCAAGAGAACTGGAGTCGGTTGCCATTTCCTCCTCCAGGGGATCTTCCCAACCCAGGGATCGAACCAGGGTCTCCTACATTGCAGGCAGATTCTTTACCATCTGAGCTTCTGTAGCTCAAGCTGCCATAAATGATGTATTTGCTGCAACTGTCCTTAATTTTGAAATGCAGTCTTTTATAAACCGGGCACAATGAAGGTGAGCTGACTGGGAGGCCACCCTCACCCAGCAGGAACTCACTGGGGGTCCATGGGTTTCAGGTCACTCACATAGGCAAATGAGGTCTTGCCTATGTGAGTCCAGGTCTTGGGTATGTGAGTCCAAGTCCAGGTCTTAATCTGTGCAAACAGCCTGGCAAACTCATTAATGCCATGATGCATACTAGCAAGGAGGTGAAATAACCTCGCAAAGACGACACAGCTACATAGTGGCCGAGACTGACTTTCAAGTTACGTGGGTGTTGCCCCCAATTACCTGCCTTTCCACTCCCAATTACCTGCCTTTCCACTCCCAATTACCTGCCTTTCCACTCATACCTCATACAGGCTGCATCCCCCACATACCTGAGCTCCACACAGTGCATGGCCACCCCGTACCAGGGCCCATGGGTCATGAGGCTGCCAAGGGACCAGCCCTGCAGGGAGGCCCAGGGCTCCCAAAGCAGCCACACCCTTTCTTACTCATGGAAACCCGGCTCTGGAACTAGGGGCCAAGCTTCCATGAATGCAGGGCCGCAGAATGATTGGGGGGGCGGGGGGAGGACAAGCAGGAATAACCACAGGTGGGCCAACGGCACAGAGAAACAGGAATTAGGTCAACTTCAGTGTCGAGGCTTCTGTTCTATTTCCCATTTTTTCCTCCTTAAGTAAATGTGATCTGTGCTGCTAGTGGTGAAGAACCCACCTGCCAATGAGGGAGACTTTAAGAGATGCCAGTTGGATCCCTGGGTCAGGAAGATCCCCTGGAGAAGGAAATGGCAACCCAATCCACTGTTCTTGCCTAGAGAATCTCATGGACAGAGGAGCCTGGCGGGCTGCAGCCCACAGGATTACAAGAGTTGGACACGACTGAAGTGAGTTAGCACACAGGATTCCAAATGACCTATTAACAGCAACAAGTCACTTCTCTATAAATTACAGTCGAGAAACAGCATCTACAACAGAGGCTCTGAGACCTTCATTTCTTCCCCCAGTAAAGCTCTCATCAGAGCAGCGCAGTGATCAGCCAAGCTGGCGCACTGGAATCCACCGCCCTGTCTGCTGTTCTCCCCAAGAGGAGGAGGCACGTGATCGTGAAACCAGGGGACAGAAAACCTACCCAGGAAGTGCTGTCCTGGCACCGATGCTCATGGCTTAACCACCAGGGGGCTAAATAAGGAGGCGATGGAGCAAAACCAAGAAAACCAGGCCCTTTGAAAAGATCCTCAGATCCAGGCCTCAGCCAGCCTGCCCTGCCACGCTGAAGGGAAGGTGCCAGAGTTATTCAGGGATGCCAGGCCCCCATCTGCCTCATCCAGCTGATCCACTTGGTCAGCCCATATGGGAACAGGATGGCTGGCTCAGATCTAAAAGGAGCAGTGTGTGCAGACATGTTCTAACATAATTTGCTAAATGTTTTATTGGTCTGTAGTTAAAAACCTACTAAAAACGTGTGGAGCCGCACACGTCCTACTAGGTTAGAACAGTATGAAGTCAGGGCTCCCCAAGAACCAAGCATAAGAATAATTAAAATAAAAGATAAATAAAACGACTTCCTATTAGAGAAGTTCATTCCTATGGCGGGATATGCAGGGCTCCTCTCTTAAACTGAGATCACGTTTTGCTTCACGTGTCATGCCCACACATGTTCCATGCATACAAAGTTTTTGGATTCCCCAGAGAAGCTTCTTAATTCCAATGTGATGGAAAGAAGGATCATATATATTAGCACTAAAACAGACCCTGGGAAAGGCAGGGCACAAAATTTTTGAACATTAGAAATCTGAAGCGCAGGGGTTTCACACTGGCCCATGGGCACACAAAGGCTGGGAATCTAGACAATGCTCAGATTTCCTGTCCTTCCATACCCTGTGTACCCCACAATGTTTGTCATTCATTTAAATCAAGTCTCTCAGATACTAAATCCTGAAAAACTGTGCCACTTGGCATGGATGACCCAAATATAACACAGACTTTTGAATGATCCAACTATAACAGAGACTTCTGCACCATCACAGACGGACTGAGCTGTTGCAAACAGTGCTGAAATCCAACTTTCTGGGAGCTGGCAGGCGGGAGGCACAGGGTCCCTGGCCCCAGGGTCTGGCAGAACCCTCCAGGGAGCTCACTTATGGCAAGGCGGCTCAGAATTCTGGTTTAAAGTGTGTCCTTTGGAACCTGACACTTGGCCTGGAAGCTCTGAAGCTGCTCTCCACTGAAAATGCAGTCCCTGGGCAAGTTCCTCAGCTACTGAGAGTTTCAACTGTAAAATGGAGATTCCTGCCCAGCAGCCAGGCTAACCGTGGGGAGGGCATGCGGGGCTGCATTGGAAGTGTCCATCACAGAGGAGGCAGGAAGGGCGGGGAGTCTCCCTTCTGCCAGCTACGTTCTCAGGGAACCGCCATCCTGTCTGCCATCCCCTCTGTGTGGCATGCTCTTCACCCTTCTCCACCTGACGGTGCTTAGGCAGCCATCGCAAACACTCTACCTGACGGCTGCCTCCCTGGAAGGTTCTCCATCGGCCGAGGCCCCCAGGTCCACAACCCTGGCAGAGCCTTGGTCTGATCATCATCTTCTCCCTCCTTGTCTGCACTACGAGCACCTCTGTGATTGACTGAAGAAGTGAAAGAGGCCTGCTCCCTTTCGCCTTGCTCGTGGAGGCAGCAGTGATTCTATCACACGCTCCGCGCTGCTCTGGCCACAACAAAGTCAGGACCCTTCCCTTCTCCACCTGCTCCCATCAGCCAAACTGTTCATTAGCCTCCTTTTTCCTCCACCTCCCAACGTTCTCCCCACCACATCTTTCTCTCTCCCTGGGCCACTCCTACTCAGAGAATCACCACAAACCAACAAGGAATCGGCACGTATACTACTTCACTTAGCTGTCCAGAAAAACGAACACAACACTGTAAAGCTACTATACTCCAGTAAAAATTAATTAAAAGCAACAAGGAATCAGGAGTTCTATATATTTCAAGTTAAAGCTGATGCCCTTGCTGAGCTACAAGAAAAAGAAAAACAAATTCTGTTAATAGCTGACATATGACAAGTCTGCACTTTGACCCCCTGAGCTTTGGGACAGCGGGTAGGACAGACACAGCAGAGGAAGGAGAAAGAGGAAAAGAGAGGGCTGTCAAAGGCGCCCGTGCACCGCTGGGTGTGTGGGCTCTGGGTGAGCGGGGCCAAGGCCAGTCTTTGCTGCTGTGAAATCTCGACTCCTCAGCCCGGAGCTTCTCAATGGATGTTCAACATTGAATGAAGGGCTGCATGAACATAAGGGAAAGAAGTCCACACAGTCATCCTGGAAGCACAGTGTCTACCAGCTAAACCTTTAATCATTCTAGACAACTTATATAAAACCGTCCTATGACATTCATTCCGTTGGCAGTAGAATCAGCTCAACTGCTTGGAAGCCCGTAGGCTGGGGGCTGACGCTAAATGCTTATGAATTTTACACAACAGCTTGCTCAACACGTCACTCCTGCTAGCTTAAAGGTTAAAAGGTTTTGACATTCTTTTCCCCAAGAAGAGATACTGTGAGATTAATGAGCGGCAGGTCACATGATGCAACCACCCTCATTGTTAACTTTTTCATCTTCAAACTAGTAGGATGTATTCTTCCCCTCCCCGAGTCTAGAGCAAAAACTATTGACATGTATATATCTACTAGTAAAACTGAACCCATCAGATAAAAAATTTTACCAATTGAAAAAAGTTAATTTTAAAAGACTTTCAACATTTTTTACCAGCATGCCAGCTCTAGGTATAACGTATGCTCCAGAAAGATGGGACCTTAATTACATCTTATTTTTAGAGTACTGGAAGAAGCTGCTGTTCAAAGAAATCCTCCTGTTCATCTTTTATAGGGCAAAGGAACTTTTGAAAAGTGAACAATCATCCATTTAAAAAATTTTCAAGTTTCACATGTCCAGTTTGCTTGAGGCAAATTCAATCTGGTGCCCTCAGCTGTCCGACAATTGGACAGACTAGACGGCCACCCAGCTGAGCAGATGCTTTTCTTCTTTGTTTTAATTTGCAAACTAGATTAGTGGAAGCGAATTGGCGTGACTTAGTCAACGACATGATGAGCCCCTCACTTTCCTTGGATGCCAGAACATATGAACCCAGGAAAGGTGGCCATGGAGATTCTCAGGACAGGAACACCCAACTCCCAGCCCCAAGGCTGAAGGGGAGAGGCAGCTGAAAAAAGCACACCTGGGACCCCACCTGGCCTCCTACACAGGCTGACCCTCTGAGTGGGCTCAGCTGCCCTCCTTGAGGTCTTTACTTTGCATGCATGCATATGCTTTATTTGGAGAAGGCAATGGCTACCCACTCCAGTATTCTTGCCTGGAAAATCCCAGACGGAGGAGCCTGGTAGGCTACAGTCCTTGGGGTTGCACAGAGTCAGACATGACTGAGTGACTTCACTTCACTTTCTATACGCTTTATCTCCTTACCCAGAATCAACATTTAAAATCAGGAATTGGCTGTTTCAAAGCATCACCAGGAAAAGTGAAATAAAATTAAAGAAAGAAGAAAAAACTCTTACTCCTCATGTGTATTTGGAGGGGCATAACTAGAAACTCGCCTGCAGGAGGGCATGGCAACCCACTCCAGTATCCTTGCCTGGAGAATCCCATGGACGGAAGAACCTGGTGGGCTGCAGTCCACAGGGTAGCCATGAGTCAGGCATGACTGAAGCGACTGAGCATGCACGCACGCAACTAGAAAGTGGGGCTTCCCTGGTGGCTCAGCAGTGAAGAAGTCACCTGCCAACGCAGGGGGTACAGGTTTGATCCCTGGGTTGGGACATCCTCCTAGAGAAGGAAATAGCTACTCACTCCAGTATTCTTGCCTGGAGAATCCCATGGACGGAGGAGTTTGGTGGGCTACAGTCCTTGGGATCACAAAGAGTCGGACACAACTTAGCAACTAAACAACAACTAGAAACTGCTTTCATGCCTACTTTGATAGGTTATCTCAGTTACATCTGTCTGTTTTCATTTCAATCTCTCTCACGAGCTCTTAAAATGATTAAGACAGGAAGTGGGGCTCCACAGCCACAGAGGAGGCAGGAAAGGCAACCACTCGGGTCACATTACACTTCAACCCCCAGAGCAGAGAGGAGCCACTGAGACCCCCACCAGCTAGTCCACACCCAATCCACACCAACCTGGGCCTGGGGTCCCCTCAGCGTCTCAAGTCATGACTCTGAGGCTAGGGAGAAACAGGACACTTGAACTGCATGTCGGTTTTTTTGGTTTGTTTGTAACAGAAGAGCAGTTTTCAGGAAGGCACAGTGTCTTATTTTGACAAGCTCACAGAGATTTTCAAACATGACCCAAGATAATGAGCCACTAACAGACATTCTTTGTCTACAAACACAGCACGGTCTCAGGAGCGTTTGTGTTGGCCTGGGCAGATCTGAAAGCACTGGAGAAAGGGAGGTGATTGTTTTTGAAAGCTGCACGGCTTTCCATAATCATACTCAGAAGTCCAGGATCTGGGATAAGGACATCCCTTGACCTGCAGTGCTTGAGAGCTGACGTGTACCCCACCAGAGACCCCTCGTGTGCTCATCAGGGGGTGTGACATGGACACTCTCAGGACACGTCTCACAATATGGGACCTATGGCATCCACATTCCATCCAGTTGTCCAGAGTCCTGGGCCTTTCCACAGAAGACCTCAGACATTGGTGATGGCACATTTCGGCAAAGCCCCCAAATTACAAGTCTCATGATCATATATAATTTACCCCTAAGGCAGGTATGTAGTGACGAGTAGAAAAAAGCTGAACGGGGAAACGGTGACTGCAGTCCCCAGAGCCTACTCAACACCTGAGGCACATGGCCACCCACCTGCCTTGCGGTCACGGCTGCTCACACCTGTGTCTTAGCAAAACAACAGATTATAACAGCCTATAAGTCGGCCTGGAACAGCCAAAACCAGACACGTTAGAGCCAAGGAACCCCGGAGTTAGCCTGTAACTCATCTCCATGAGAGTCCGTCGAGTGAGATGGACTAGTGGAAACCAGTACTAGTAGAAAACTGAATAGAAGTCAGGTTTTCCCCATCCCTGAGGGGGACCCTGCAGACCTCTGCCCCATGGACAGAGTCTGAAAAGACACAGACCTAATGTATACAGCTTTTGTGTGGAAAGCCTTGTGCTGAAATGATTTTAAGCACTACCAATGAGTCAGGCTAAATGAGGGGTGCTCCAGATACCACCTCTTCTGGGTCCACACGAGAACTCCCTGGAAAGAAACTCCCTACAGTGAACCCTACTTCCTATCAACTCAGGGGCCATCTTCCTGATTGATGTCTAAGGCCCTTCGAGATTTCTTAAGACCTCTGAAGAGCCAGATTCTTGTCAACATCAAGCATGACATTTTGGGAAACTGAAATGTTGCCCTGGGAACGGATCCCTCTCTGCAATTATAATGGGTGTTGAAGGAAAGCTTGATCTGCACTACAAATAATAATTCAAGATGAAATAACCTCTTCCATCCAGTGTTAGTCACAATACAAATATCAGGGTTTACACAAGCTGATCCTAAATCACCTCTTTCTCTTTAAGTATCTCCCTCCTTTCCCCCAATCACGCATACACTGAGAAAGCGGTCACTGAAAACTTCCAAGTTGTAGGTACATTTATCATTTGTATACGATGGGTAAAGGAACTATGAAAGTAAATGAATTCTTGTGGCCCCTGAGGAACAACGGCACTTAGCCAGCCCTGTTGACAATGATGGATACAAAGCAGAGTAAACCTGATTGAAAGTTAGGATAGGGCTCAGTGTTCTTCACCTAAGTGGCTTGGCTGGGAGACAGGAGAACTAAAAACCAAACTCTAACAGGTCCCAGGACAATCTGAGCAGAGTCCTGACTATCGACTATTTATAAGAAAGTATTACACAATAAGAAAATGATGTCCGTTTTGAGACGGCCAATTTCATGAGATTGCAATTCAGTTGTCTCGTTACATTTTCAAAAGAAGTTACTACTTATTTTCAAACGACTCGCCACAAAACACATCCAAACACCTGCATCCTCTCTGGCAATTTCCGAGAAAATATTCCTGCCTCTTTGGAACAACCTTGCCCGAATTAGTTAATTCTTTTCCTCCAATGATTGCTTGAACTTGGCAAGCCTTCGTAAACCCTGGCAAGGGAGCCAAGCTGGGTTTGTAAACCCTTCCCATGGCAGTGAGGAGGGGAGGAAATGCGGGTCTGTGTCACCTGCGCCCACGGCCCGGGCTTCCCAGGTGGCTCGGTGGTAAAGAACCCACCTGCCAACGCAGGAGACGAAAGAGACACAGGTTCGATCCCTAGGTCGGGAGGATTCCCTGGAGAAGGAAACGGCAACCCGCTTTGCCTGGGAGATCCCACGGACAGAGAAGCCTCAAGGGCTCCAGTCCATGGGGTCGCAAAAGTCAGATAAGGCTGAACACACAGGCATATGCCAGGTGTGAGGTGGGGGCTGGACCTTGGTCCTTCTCTTGACCTTCTAGCAGCTGCCATGGACCTAACGATCAGCTCCTAGAGACCTCAGCTCGTGTTGCTACGGTGAGGTGGAGCCCACCCTTAATGAGTCCAGTCTCTTCCCTGGGATGTTTCCTCCATAGAGGACTGCATTTCAACCCAACAAGGGACTGTGTGGTAGCTAATGCTTTAAGTACAGGTCAAGTGCCAGGGATCTTCTGCCGGGCGGTCAGATGAACCCAGCCTGATAAAGCCTTTCTCTGCACTGATGACCCACGGTTGGGTTTGTGATGCCAGTGAAGCACATGTGAGCCAATCATCTGGAGAAGATTTGCTTGCCAAAAATTTTGTCAAAATTTCTGGCTTTCCTTCTTTCTGGAACTAGGACAAATTTCGATTTTTTTTAATTTAATTTCTATAATTCACTCCTTGGAATGTCTCTGAGGATGCTTAACAGAATGTCACTGTAAGTAGCTAGACTTATACCAACACATCAGAACAGGGTCACGACACAGGACAAGGACGTAAAACCAGGACGTCCCAGGCAACACGACGGGCGTTCACAATGCCAATTTCATTTGCCTTATACTCAAAGTAACCACGCTTCAGGGCTCTCAACACTGCTAACGATAGGGGCTTCCCTGGTGGCTCAGTGGTGAAGAATCCGCTTGCCAGGGCAGGAGACGCGGTTTGATTCCGCATCTGGGAAGACCCCACATGCCTCGGAGCAACCGAGCCCACACACCGCAACTACTGAATCGGGTGAGCCCCCGAGTCTGTGCTCTGCGACAGAAGTCACCGCAACACAGAGCGCCCCCTGCTGGCTGCAACTAGAGGCAGCCCCATGGAGCAACGGAGACCCAGCACAGCCCAAGATAAATGAATTACAAAAAGAGTGCTCACGGTAGATACTTAAAGGACCCAAATAAATATGTCTGTCCACTTATCTCTTTAGAAGAAATGAAGCTGAGCGACATTTTGATAGTTTGTGGTAGTATATTAGAGGTTTTTCTTATTTTTTTTTAAATTCACATCAATACTCGATTACATTCTGAAAAACTACTTTACATTTAAAAACTATCCCAATGGGCACTAAGGCATATTCTTTGTTTTTGGTTTATTTCAACTGTGCCTCGGGCCGCTGATAAATCTCTGCTGTTTCTTAAATTACTCAGGCAATTTTTACAGCTAAGTAACAAGTGAACATTTGGTGGTGACTATAAGCTGAGAAAAGATATTGTTTCTCGTTTATGTGGCCCTCTGTGTTTTCAAAAAGCTTTTCATTCAGCTACTTCAATGGCCCTGCCAGTGGGGTTTGATGCAGTCCTATTTTGTCTTGTTACATGTAAAAAGGAAGCTGTCAACTCAGTATCAAGGACATCCATCCTAGCACTTAGGTGGGCTTTTACTGAGCCATCTCTCGCTCTTCAGAAAGGTCCTCTTTGAGTCCAAGATTTTTTTTTTTCCTTTCAAAGAAAATAAACTCCTCAATCTTCTTTTTTAACATGAAATTCTAACCCACTCACCCTTAACCTCACAGTAAATCTGTAGTCAGCTAAGAGAGGTATTTACATCATTTCTTAGCGGGAGTTACAATAATTAAGTCCAAATCTGCAAGTTACTTGTTTTAAACAATAAATCAGAAAGGACTCAAAGTTATGCCTACTAACAGTCCTTATAATTTATATTCAATAAGATTTTTAGAGTGGGGGGCAGAGAGGAGAAGTTGGTGGGAGTGGGTTGCATACATGAGTATCACTCTTCATGCGTATTTCAGTCAAAGAAGGGTCCTGAATGAACCACGGCTCCATCACCGGTGCTCCATCACCAGGGGCAAGCTGACACTAGAGACGATTCCTTTTAGGAAAACTGTAAAGAATATGGAAACAGCCTGACTTAACGGCAAATCAGTACATATCAGGGAATGAGGGGGTAGGGTTGTTAAATGGAGCAAATGAAATACACAAGAAGTAGTGTTCAGTATATGTACATCCCCAATATTTCACAGGATGTATTTATACTAAAATCTCACGTGTACCCCAAATTCAGTTTAACTGGGCATCCTGTGTCTTATCTAGCATCCTACCAGGGAGTGAAGTGAGGGTGGGGACCTCAGAGATGCTGAGCTGACATAACAGGTTCTTTCAGGCCCACAGCAAGGTGGGCTCCCTATCGCTGCATGTCTGTCAGGATGGTGAGAATAATCCCCTTAAAAGTTCTCGCCTTTGTCTCCCTCAGAGAATTACTGCGAGCGTCCCACGTGCCTTGGATGCTCTAGGAACTGGAGATGAGGCGATGAATAAAGCACAGCCTCTCTCTTCAGGGAGCTTGCATATCCAGAGGGAGATTTAAAAAAAAAAGAAACACTTATATTTATTTGGCTGCACCAGATCTTAGCTGCAGCACTCTGGATCTTTAGCTGCAGTGTGTA
Source organism: Oryx dammah (assembly GCF_014754425.2). Classification (NCBI taxonomy): domain Eukaryota; kingdom Metazoa; phylum Chordata; class Mammalia; order Artiodactyla; family Bovidae; genus Oryx; species Oryx dammah. The sequence continues at coordinate 78,224,818 of NW_024070188.1, read as the reverse complement.
GGATCCAGTTCCCGGACCAGGGATTGCACCTAGGCCCCCTGCATTGGGAGTGGGGACTCTTAGCCACTGGACTACCAGGGAAGTCCCCAAGAAGAACTGAATGGACAAGTGAACAGACGTGTGCTGTTAAAGCAAGCGGGGTAGGAAGAAAGAGAGTCACGGGGCCTAGGGATGGGCACTGTTTCATACAGGATGCTCCTCTGGCCATCTCTAAATCAGGACAGAGAGGAATGTGTGTTTTAGAGAGGACGTGGAGTGTGGAGAAGTGAGAGAGAGGGTATGTGGCAGTGGCAGGGGAGGAAGACAGAGACGTGAGCATCTGACATTCCCAGAGCAAAGCACTCTGCAGCCACTTAGTGCAGAAAAGCAAGAGCCTTCGGGGCAAACCTACAGCATCTGAACCCAGCACCCCACGTTATGGAGACAGTGCCTCCCCTGTTTAAGGAACTCCAGGAGTTGGTGATGGACAGGGAGGTCTGGTGTGCTGCGATTCATGGAGTTCCAAAGAGTCGGACACGACTGAGCGACTGAACTGAACATCTACAGCATATTTGGGGGAAGTCAATAGCTAACCTTGATGACAGACTGCATTAAGAAAGTACATCTGTTATCAGTGTGTAAAACTAGCAAGGCGATAGTTTCACGCCCTGCTGGTTTACACCTTCTTACACTTTGGGTTTTTATGTTTTACTACACTTTGTTAAAAAGGAAAACTTGTATGAGTAAATTTAATGTACTAAAAATAAAAATTAAAAAAAAAATGCATCTGTGACCAGGAAAACAACTCCCTCATTTTTGAAGGTCATGTCCATTTTGGGTGGGGAAGAATATATAACCAGGAAGAAGGTCGCTAAGGGGACCAACACTCCTCATCAGAGCAACTGGCGGATTGCTGTCTCTACCTGGGAACACGCTGGAGACAAGGCTCCCAAGGCTTTGGAATTCCTTCCCCTGTTCAAAAGGACAAGGACACATAGCAGAGTCCAGAACTAGGAACCTGGCCATCAGAGTTAATGACACTGGGCTTCTGGCTTGCACCCAAAGTTCTAAGGAAGGTCTTCCTTTTACATTTACAATAAATCATTTAAAAAAAAATTCAAAATATATGAACACATCTCTTCTTAACAACTTGCTTAAGAATCAAGGGAAAACCGCAGCTCCCTTTACGCTGTAAGCACTGCTCCGCTCTCTGGCACTGAGAAGCACAGATAATGAGGCCCTGCAGGGTCACTGAGCCTCCCTCTGACCTTCAGTCGAGTTCCACCGCCCTGAAGGATAACAAGGGGTCTCGTGAAATGCACCAGGTGGAAACCGATGTCCTTTTCATACAAGACAACCCAGATTTTTCAGCTTTGAGCCATACTCCTAACAAGGAGGAGACAATCTCAAACAGCACAGGTTTGACAGCAACAATTCAAAATGGGCACACACAACTATGGGTGACCACAACTACAGCAAAGTATGAAAGAGCCAGAAGCACAGACTCTCAAGCCAATGAGGGTCTTACATGTCATCAGACGGACGTCCACTTGGACCCCCGAATTGTCTAAAGTCTCTGAAAGTGGCCTGTGTCCAGTAGCCTCCCCAGTGGCTGGGCCTATCTCCTGATGTTTCTGCTTCTTCTTGGACATCTCCAAGGGCAGGAAGCCCAGGTTTGTGCCAAGGGGTAGTCAACCCTCCAACTGTGCTTCGCATAAGCCAGTGGCCATACAACCAACGAAATGTTCTCCAGGACAAGCCCATTAACTCTCATCTGACATATACCCTGCCCCTCGAATTTGGGTCATTCTGCAAGGGAAACATTCAAAATGTGTCCCTCAATGCGTGGAAACCAGAACTGAATTTAAAACTTCAGACGCGGTGGGATTTGTGTGGGGCAGGAGGACTCCGCCCAGGGTGATCACATATCTCAGCCTGAACCACATTCTCCGGCTGCAGAGGCCGGGGCTTTGCTCTCCACCACCCCTGGTCCAGCGAGGCTCTGTTGCTGGCTTCCTTGGAGCTCCCACTCTGAGCTCACTGGCAAGTGTGTTGAGAAGTGGAGTCTAACTCGCAAAAGCCTTCTGTTTACTTCCCCCACCCTTTTCAATGTCTACATGGGAGCAAGGAGGACTAACCCAGATGGATAGAGAGTGGACCTGGGCTCCTACGCCCTAGTAACTTCATTAACTGACTATTGCAAATTCTTGGGAGTTACCCCACTCCAGTACTCTTGCCTGGATAATCCCATGGACAGAGGAGCCTGGTAGGCTGCAGTCCATGGGGTCGCCAAGAGTCGGACATGGCTGAGCAACTTCACTTTCACTTTTCACTTTCATGTATTGGAGAAGGAAATGGCAACCCACTCCAGTGTTCTTGCCTGGAGAATCCCAGGGATGGAGGAGCCTGGTGGGCTGCCGTCTCTGGGGTCACACAGAGTCGGACATGACTGAAGCCACTTAGCAGCAGCAGCAGTCCACAACATATATTGATTATAGGCGCATTATACTGATCACAAGTACACAAACCAGAAATAAGGACTTAAAGGAATCTGGAAATTTTGTAGATGTGCTGAGAAATCTATACAAGGTTACATACACAGTTACTGACAGAGTCAAGGACTGGAACCTAAGTTCTAATTTTTAAAACTTGAATTTAGTCTAAGTTATTTTTAGATAAACTTCTGAGTTAATTTCAACAGCTTAATTCTAGTGAAGGCGAGGCCGTTTGGGAATCAGATGTTTACAGTATAAAGAGGAAGCCTTTTTCTCAGTTGAACAGTTATGGAGATTTAGACACATATTTCATAGCTTAAGAAAGCTATATAGATCAATGGTTTGGCAGCTGGCTGAAATAATTCCATATTTTAAAAATCTGTGGGGGGCATCTGTTCGCGGTTTTGAGTTTCTATCGCAGACGAACAATTTGGTGATAGCAAGCTGTCTTCCAATTAATGTTGCAGAAAACATTTTTATTTCAAGATTTTTAGAACCAGAGCCAAGATTTTTCTGGGATTTAGTTATACGAAGCATCACTGTAGTTTTTGCCTTTTATAAATCTTTCAGATCTAAATGGTTAATAAGCAGAATGTCTTGTAAAACGTTTCGTCTGCATTTCTAAAAAAGCTTAACTGAGACTCTATAATAGGTAACCTGCCTTTAATCTTTCCTAACCTATTGGATAAAGTCATAAAAACACTTAAAACCACATCACATTATATTTACATCATCCCCTTTTTCAGAATTACGCAATTTCCCTTGTGTTCTGCCCGTGGCAAACCTGGAATCGGACTTTACAAACATTCACCCTCCTAAAGCGGCTCACATGGTTTTCAGAGGCTGGCTTCCTTGTCCCCAGCCACCCATCTGTCTGTAAAGTCGCAGCCCCTACCCTTGTCAAAACTCCTGAGGTGAACGGTCCTTACGACACCTTTCAGATAAACCCCTCTTAGCCATCAGACCTGGATCCCGTGAAGTCACATGAGACGCACAGGGTACATATTGGGTTCCTGTCCTTTCCTGCCTCCTGTCACTACTACACTCAGAGCTTCTAAAAGGACAACAGGGCCTGGCCGCCCAGTAATCTGTTGGGCGAATAAATAAGTAAACAAAGCCTAAAGCCAAACTGATGACTAACACATACTCATTCTTTATAGTTAACAACTTTTCCTTTTCCTGTACTAGTTCGAACAATAACATAGAACATCTGAAAGTTTATACTAATGCCATTTTGTTTTTTCATTTGAAAACTGGAAATACGATGGAAAAAAGTCTCACACTCTGGCACTGGCTTTCTACCTTGCCCTAGAGCTTTTCATTTAGAAATCATCAGCTCTATGGGGCTATCCATTTTGTGGATATGGGACTAAGGTCTTACTCAACCTCGTATCAACTTTAAAGCCAGTATATTGCCATGCATGAGGTCTCAATAATTATTTGGGGGAATGCCTAGAAGTCTGAGCAGGATGTTCTTTGCTTTCCTTGGATGGGAAAGAGAACACAGAGAGGAAGATAAAGAGAATGTGTGTACACACAAGAGCCTACGACTACAATCAGCACAAGTGCAAGCAGTGAAAGACGGACGAAATGGGAAGCACGGCATGTGTTATTAGCCTCTTGGAAAGAAAAAGCAGGAAGTGAGCAGTATCTCTTACATGCTGATCCAGGCCACCGTGGACAGCACAGCGGCTTCAGGGAGAGGTGGGGAGGGCAGATTTGGTAGGTCACTGGCCAGGTGATCTTCGGGACAGTCACACGCCCGCAGCTCTCAGCGAGACACTGGTACTGTAGGAGCCCAGATATACACAGGCAGCCAAAAACCGTTAACCATTTTGGTCAGTTTTGCTGCAGGTGAAGTTGCTCTCTAACACCACCCACAGCAGCACAGAATAGATGTGAGGTCTCCTTCACTGTTTCTGAACGCCTCCCTAAGCTCTACAGCCACAGACATTCGCTCTGTCCTCGTGACACCAATCAGACAAAGCACAGGGTTAATGCTGACATGCTGGCCACATGGAAGAACCTGGGTGATGATGGTCTCACCACAGGCGACATCACTGATGGAACACCAGCACAGCGCAGGCCGGCCCGTCTCCAGCACAAGGCCTCCTGTGAGCCTCACGTTTTTCCAAGGCAGGTGTGAAGGCGGCCCCGTGGAGGAGAACAGTCTCGGGTGCGGATGCAGCGTGAGGCAGGTGTGAAGGCGGGCTCGAGGAGAACAGTCTCGGGTGTGGATCCAGCGTGAGGCAGGTTGTCAGAGCCAGGATTCAAACCCTGACCTTCCGGTGCTCTTTCCCCTCTATCCCCGTTACCGGACCACCTTCCCACCTCTGCCCGGCAGGAAACTACTAATTAGAATCATACACTAACTCCTTCCCCCAAACCAGAGGCATACGGCTCAAAAGTACTATCACTTGACAAGCAGGCGGAGTAATGACAATTTTCAGTCAGTTCACCACCAACCTTCCGCAGAACGGCTCCTTCCCGCTAGAACAGAAAGCCGACACTGCCACATCTAAGTCTCTTGGCTGACGCTGAACACATCCATAGCCTGTGTTCCCCTGACTCTTCCAGCCCTGCCCTCAAGGCTTACTGTCCCGCGGGCTCCCAATGACCTCCTGATGGACACCTGCATCCACTTCCGGTCGGTCCTCACCCCACGGTTGCCGCCTTTCCTGTGAGGGGGACCGCCTTCCAGCGGCAGTCCTCCCCGGATACTCTCCCGGCTCCACCCACATCACCTGCCCTGGGTTCCTACCCCCAGGGGGACCCTGCTCCCTGCTCCACCCGGCCCCATGTTTGCACTCCACAAGGGAAGTGCAACACCACGTGAGCAGAAGAGACAGGCTTTCCCACCCCCAAACACTAACGTGCACAGTGCTACCAGTGTTTCCTTTCCAGTCGAGTGGAAGCAGGAGATGTTTACTCAGTGCTCCCTTTTCACCGGATAAATAGAGTCAAGGCTAAGTTTTAATGCACATAAATAGTCAACCTAATTGAGCACTTACGATGATAGGTGATGAATATTTTCAACTAAGTGTAATGAAGAGTGGCCATTCTGAATAGAATTTCCTTGGGGAATATAAGGAATGTTCAGGGCTTTCCAAAAACGTGTCTTTAATAAACTGCTTTCTGTCCAGGGCTCTCCCTGCTAAGGGTGGGCGGTGCTGATCCCTAAGAGCCTGCTCGGGGGACCAGAGCTATGTGGACTTTGGAGACAAGTCAGCATGCAACCCACACCCATTTCCCATTTATATTCTTGCAGAACCATCAAATCCAATAAATACAAGATGCCTTCTGTTGGCGCCTCAGACAGAAATACATACAACATACGCATACACACTCTAAGGCTGTCATAAAATGAAAAATGAAATATCCACCCAAATAACTGTTAGAGAGCTATGTAAGACCTAAGTGTGTGTATGGCGGAGGTGGGAGTCGGGCGGGGGCGGGTAACGATTGCTTCCAGACAGAACTGCTGAAGGTCAGAAGTGATTTTTCTAGGGAAAACTCAAGTTTGCTTCAGTGTTTTTCATCCTTCAGAGGAAAAAGCAAGCTCTTCCTTGACCAGGTAATTTTCCCTGTCACCCACTGAACTCTCCCGAATATCTCATGGCTTTCCCTGTGGCCCAGAACCCCATGTCCAAAGGCATCACAGTGACGCTCTACTTCCTGTCCTTCCTCAAGTCAGAGTCAGCTCGTGACTTGGCAACAGCGGTGCATTCCTGCAGGCACACACTGCCTGCTATTTAAAGGGATTTTTTAAGTCTATATTTGAATTTGAGCAAACTCTGGGAGATAGTGGAGAACAGAGAAGCCTGGCGTGCTGCAGTCGACAGGGCGGTCCAAGAGTCAGTCACGGGCTTAGTGACCAAACAACAACAAAGCTTACAGAAGCCTTCGAAAGAAACATCTAAAGACAAGACTAAGTCATGAGCACTCAAGACATGCCAGGCACTGCACTAAGACTTGGCATATATTATGTCCTACAGCTCCCAAAGGGCTCCCCAAGGAAGGCACCATCACCAGCACAACTGTTCCACACACGGGAACTGGGGCTTGGAGAAGCCACGTGTCTTCCCCGTCGTCTCAGCGCTGCTTATGCGAGATACTGGCTTCGAATCAGATCAATACTCAAAATCTGCCTTGCTTTTAAAATAACATATCCTGCAAGTTTTACATAGGCCAACCTTTGCACTTACTTTCAAGTAAAAGCAGGCTTGCTACTGTTTTTATTCAACAAGGAAAACTTTCTTCATTACACTGGAAGAACTTCAATGTGTTTTTAAATGAAAAGGACAAAGCAGTGTACATTCAGAAAGCCATTTGGGGATGAGAGGAAAAAGAATGATCCTCAGTGTTCTACGGAGAAGGCAATGGCAACCCACTCTAGTACTCTGGGCTGGAAAATCTCATGGACTGTGGAGACTGGTAGGCTGCAGTCCATGGGGTCGATAAGAGTTGGGCACGACTCAGGACTTCACTTTCACTTTTCACTTTCATGCACTGGAGAAGGAAATGGCAACCCACTCCAGAATTCTTGCCTGGAGAATCCCAGGGACACAGGAGCCTGGTGGGCTGCCGTCTGTGGGGTTGCACAGAGTCAGACACAACTGAAGTGACTTTGCAGCAGCAGCAGTGTTCTACATATGCAAGAAAAATTCAAGGCCATAGCTGCACCCCTCATATGCCTAAAATAAAAAAAAAAACACAAACCAAAAACGAAAGCTGGTCCCTTGAAAATCAACCAGAAAAAAAACAAAACAACAACCAAAAACAATACCCCCCAACCCCAGACTTCAGATTAAATGTGAATTTATGGTTGTGTTTAGACATAAGAACTTAGAGGGAAAACAGATGACTTGCCTACAATAAACACTAAACCTCAGTTATCTACAGTGTTGAGAAATGAGATATTTCACACAAGATATTTTTCCAGAACTATAATTGCACATGGAACATAAATTTGACTCAGTCTGCAGTGGCATATTTGGATACAGGGCATGACCTTTGGCTGGTTTTTGCTCTTCACTCAGTGTTTTCTGCCTTATCTCGTGATGTAGAGCTACCAGCTGCCACTGCCTGCTGCTGTCAGCTCTACACCAGAGCCTGGTCTCGTTGCTAGACTAGGGCGGAATTTCCTCATCTACCAGGACACCTGTCAGCCTTATTCATCTCTGTAATCATTGTGGACCAGAGAACCAGAGGATGGAGATTCTTATAGCCGTGAATGAGATATGAACCTGAATTTACTCCCTGACTCCACACAAGGACTTCATAGGCAAGCTGTCTGCACTCAGGCAGACCACAGCTGGTCTGGACCCGTGGGCCCTGCCCTTCAACCTGCCTACAAACACACACCCAACTTGCAGGAGGCCTGATGTCCCCTAAACGAAGACTTGGCTGACCACACCCACCTTGACTGCCTGCCCAAGCCACACATGCCAGCCTAGCCCTTCGAGGTCTACATAATCCTCCAAAACAGACCTCGTCACAAGAGCCTGGGCCACTCAGGGGCCCCTATGCCTCACTTCCTGGTTTTCAGTGGTTGGGTTTAGGAACAGTGGAAGGTACTGCATAAGAGACTTATAAATAAGTCAGGATTTTTTTTAGAAGTACTCGATTTAAGAAAAGGCAGAGGAACCAGAGATCAAATTGCCAACATCCGATGGATCATCAAAAAAGCAAGAGAGTTCCAGAAAAACATCTATTTCTGCTTTATTGATTATACCAAAGCCTTTGACGGTGTGGGTCACAATAAACTGGAAAATTCTGAAAGAGATGGGAATACCAGACCACCTGACCTGCCTCTTGAGAAACCTGTATGCAGGTCAGGAAGCAACAGTTGGAACTGGACATGGACTGGTTCCAAATAGGAAAAGGTGTACGTCAGGCTGTATACTGTCACCCTGCTTATTTAACTTCTATGCAGAGTACATCATGAGAAACACTGGGCTGCAGGAAGCATAAGCTGGAATCAAGATTGCTGGGAGAAATATCAATAACCTCAGATATGCAGATGATACCACCCTTATGTCAGAAAGTGAAGAGGAACTAAAAAACCTCTTGATGAAAGTGAAAGAGGAGAGTGAAGTTGGCTTAAAGCTCAACATTCAGAAAACTAAGATCATGGTATCCGGTCCCATCACTTCATGGCAGATATATGGGGAAACAGTGGAAACAGTGGCTGACTTTATTTTTCTGGGCTCCAAAATCACTATAGATGGTGACTGCAGCAATGAAATTAAAAGACGCTTATTCCTTGGAAGGAAAGTTATGACCAACCTAGACAGCATATTAAAAAGCAGAGACATTACTTTGCCAACAAAGGTCCGTCTAGTCAAGGCTATGGTTTTTCCAGTAGTCATGTATGGATGTGAGAGTTGGACTATAAAGAAAGCTGAGCGCCGAAGAATTGATGCTTTTGAACTGTGGTGTTGCAGAAGACTCTTGAGAGTCCCTTGGACCGCAAGGAAATCCAACCAGTCCATCCTAAAGGAGATCAGTCTTGGGTGTTCACTGGAAGGACTGATGTTGAGGCTGAAACTTCAATACTTTGGCCACCTGATGCAAACAGCTGACTCACTGGAAAAGACCCTGATGCTGGGAAAGATTGAGGGCAGGAGGAAAAGGGGACGACAGAGGATGAGCTGGTTGGATGGCATCATCGACTCTATGGACATGGGTTTGGGTGGACTCCAGAAGTTGGACACGGAGGCCTGGAGTGCTGCAGTTCATGGGGTCACAAAGAGTCGGACATGACTGAGCAACTGAACTGAACTAAACTTGATTTAAATGGTTCTGAAAGTAAAATCATCAGTTGGTTTCATTCTCAGGGTTTCTCACCAGGGACGTTCTGACCGTCTCTCTGAAGGAACGGCTATGATACTAGTACCCCAAGTTCAGGAGCTGCAGGTGCAGAACTGACCCAAGGATCCCAAGTTCCTACAGCAGTTTCTTCACAGAGAAGCTCCACACTGCATGTCTGAGCCAATAAAAAAGCATGCTGAGGCCACGAGGCTGGAATATCACAAAGTCTGAAGACTACACACATACAGCCTACGTCTGTGGTTTACAAAGGGAAAGCGGAGTTCTGCAGTGACCTGTTTACATGAGCTGGACAGGACCTAAGAGGGCAATTCCTGGCAGTTCCTTCAGGATAAGCCAGGTCTCTGTCATATTCCCAAAACTCCCCGTGGCACCGGGCACACAGCAGGGACTCAACCAACGTTTGGTGACAGCAACGTTTAACTCAAGATTAGAAGCCAATCTGGGGCCTCAGCCATCTAGCATCAATCCTCCTCAAACACATCTCAAAGTGGCTATTCCTTCCATTTCAGACATGGGAGATTAACGAGCCAAATTCTGACAAGTCCCACTTTCCCTTGTAAATCTTTCAGAATTCACGTGCTGCTGTGTGACTTGTGATGAATGGACTGTATTCACTCAAGATCACAGTTAAAAGCATGATGAATTTAGAATTTATCGACCAGGGAAAAGTGAAAAGTAGCACCAGCAATACACTGGGACAGCAGGCAGGAACTGAGGTTCTCCGGGGCACACCAGGCTTAAGTCACACTAAGTAAGGGGGCAGAGAATCTCTGCTTGGCCAAACGAATCCCAACTATGGATCTTGGACTAGAACAATTTTGATGCAAAGTGAAACGTGACAAGGATACCATCAGAGCAAAACGGTTACAACATGGGAAGACTGGCAGATGCTAAGGCAACTGCTACAAGATGGCTTAAGAAGAAAACAATTTGCATTTGACTGCAAGTATAGAATATTTTTTAGAGAATTCTGTTACAACATTTTCCCCACAGAACCTTATACTTTTCTCAGTAATCAGGTAAGATACCTAGGCCAGAACCTTTCAGCCCAAAACTTCCCTCTACAATCCCCTCATTGAAGTTAAATTATTAGTAAGATTAACAGTCAAGTCTGGAGAACTAGACTCAACATTGTTAATTACTACGTAAAACTTCTGAGCAGAAACACATTTTCTAAAATGCTTTTCTGTTTATACTCAGTGGGCCTATTCTTTTAGTTAGTTACTTTGTTTTACAATGCGGGAGACCGGGGTTCAATCCCTGGGTTGGGAAGATCTCTTGGAGAAGGAAGTGGCAACCCACTCCAGTATTCTTGCCTGGAAAATTCCATGGATGGAGGAGCCTGGTAGACTACAGTCTATGGGGTCCCAAAGAGTCGGACACGACTGAGCGACTTCACTTTCACTTTTGTTTTACAGGCATAACTCTTAGGAGAAAAAAATTCTAGCGAAAACTTGTTATGCCTCAAATTTTTACTTATTTTTTTACTCATTTAAATTTTTTTAAAATGGGATTTCTCCTATTTAAAACATACAATGAAACAAGTGGAATACAGTGGGCAAGTCTGTGAGATGACTTTTAGCTAATATTTGGATGAATGAAGCTAATTGTTAGTCATAAAGTTTTACTGTTGTGTCACTGGTCACAGGGTATGACTTAGGGGCCCAGTCACAGAATAGAGACGTTAACTGTTACGGGGTCCAAAAATTCTACTTGAAGGAATGTTCAAATATGAAGCTAATGCTATTCTATGATTCTTGCTTTTAAGAGCAAGTTCTTAAAATCTGAGATGTAGTTTATATACAAGAGCAAACTTTTAATGACAGGAAGTTTTGCCTTCTGAGCAGAATATTTATCATTATACTATATAAAACTACCTAAATCAATCTATCATATGTGTTTTAGGAAACCAGAAAAAAAAAAAAGGGTAAACAATGCAAAAGATACTGATGAAAATAAACATGTATATATATATATATATATATATATATGAAGAGGGCCTTCCCTAGTGGCTCAGTGGTAAGAATCCATCTGCCATTTCCTCCTCCAGAGGATCAATGCCCAAAGACAACAGAGGAACACTGAACACTGTGAAATTTACTTTAACATCCACACACAGCTCCCTGCCCCGCTGTAACTGATCACTGCTGCTGCTGCTAAGTCGCCTCAGTCGTGTCCGACTCTGTGCGACCTGGTAGACGGCAGCCCACCAGGCTCCCCCATCCCTGGGATTCTCCAGGCAAGAACACTGGAGTGGGTTGCCATTTCCTTCTCCAATGCATGAAAGTGAAAAGTGAAAGTGAAGTCGCTCAGTCAGGTCTGACTCTGCGACCCCATGGACTATAGCCCACCAGGCTCCTCCCTCCATGGGATTTTCCAGGCAAGAGTACTGGAGTGGGGTGCCATTGCCTTCTCCAACTGATCACTATTCAGGTTAACTCCAGTCGGTCTGGTGTTCCCTTTTTCAGAGTTCTCATGTAGCTAGTTACTTTTTTATATTAGTCCGTAGGGTTTACTTGTGACAGTGGGGGAGAGACGCCACAGTTGCTTACTCCGTTTTGACTAACTCCCGTGCACTTTTTTAACTTAAACTTTTTATTCTGTATTGGAGTATAGCCAACTGACAGTATTGTGATAGTTTCAGGTGAACAGTAGAGGGACTCAGCCATACATATGCATGTACCCACGCTCCCCCAAACTACTCCCCACCAATCCAGGCTGCCACAGAACATTGAGCAGAGTTCCGTGTACTGTACGGTAGGTCCTTGTTGGTTATCCATTTTAAACATAGCAGTATAAATATATATGTTCATTGGGCTTCCCTGGTGGCTCAGTGGTAAAGAATCTACCTGTCAATGCAGGAGACTTGGGTTTGATTCCTGGGTCTGGAAGATCCCCTGGAGGAGGAAATGGCAACCCACTCCAGTAGTCTTGCCCAGAAAATCCCGTAGACATAGAAGCCTAGTGGGGACCCCTACAATCCATGGGGATGCAAAAGAATTGGACTTGACTTAGCAACTAAGCAACAACACATACGAAGAGGTAAGTATATTTAAATGCTTTTTGAGAAAAATGAAATAATATTTTATTTTAAAAATACAAATAATTTTGTTATTTGTAATATTTTGAAAAATGTTACCTGTCTTGGTTGTTCACTAAAACATTTTAGAACCTCAAATTTTCTGTTTCCATATTCCTTAACAATAAGGGGAACATACAAAGTGAAACAAATAAAGGATATTTTCTATTTCCCTGTTAAAAATAATAAACATGAACACCCCAGGCAGGCAACTTAATTTCAACTCAACAAATATTTACCAAGAGCTAAGCATGGCCTGGCATTTTGCTAAGTACCAGAGATAAAAAGGTGCATACCAGTAGTATCATATGATTAAATAAAAGCAGCTCAAGGATATCAATAACACCAAACTCAAAAAAGCTGGCTCCATAATTGCCCAGATTGATAATACAGTAATCAGTGGAAATTATCTAACAAATAATCAGTAGACAGACATGACCCAGCAAAGTGATTACGGGCAAACACCTCTGACTGTGACAAACACTGTCTAACAATTACCAACATACTCGTGTGGTGGGATTCCTACCTTTGTTCCACTGTCAATATTTTGCAGAATCTCTCTCATTTCTGTCACATGAACGATCGTTACTTCACATAATTCTACTGAAGAATCCACATATAAATGGGTTCTGCTAGCCTATGTGTGTTTCCCCTTTGCCTGGCAAAGAAATCAAGCCACTCTTTCCTTCTCTCCATTTTTAAAAAAAGCGTTCTGCAAAAGTGATATCGAACATGTATCCTAACTTAAATGTTTTAACTAGATTTCAAAACTAAACAAATTCCAACTTACAGCTATTGATGGTTATATTTTGAGTTTCTACTGGAGTACTGTATGAATTCAGTGAATCTGAGTATTTTCCATGTCCCTTAGCCTAAAGTGTTACTGAAATTATACTTAACAAAACTGGATCCTTTTTATCACTGTTTATTCACTCCATTTCTTATTTTAAAAAATTTGAATGCAAATGCCTTCAACTTAAAATATATAAAAGATGTGGTTAACACCTTATAAAACCCACAAGCAATTATGAAAGCAATTCCCCAAACGTCACACTCAGCGGTCAAAAGTGGGTTAAAAATTGCGAATGATGACAAAGACAAGTCTTTACAGGACACAGCACACACGTAAGAGTCAAGCTATCCAGGGAAAAGTGGGCCCACAAGGTGGAAGCTGGTCAGGCTGCAAGTGAGTTTTATTCCTGTAACTAAAATCTCCTGTACATTCACTTAGGTCAAAACGTAATCTTTATTCACTAGAAAAATGGAAACTTTGCTAGATTAGAAGAACTCACTGGGCAGGTACTGATCATGTAAATGAATAGAACATTAGTTTGTCACACTTAAATCAACGATAATGGATACAAATAGACTCTACATTTCATAGTCGACCAACTGTCGTGCTTCTAAAATCTCTGTCGCCCAGAACGTGGCAGAAGTGAAATCAGACGGAGAAGGGGGCTGTGTGTGAGAGCTGAAAGAAAATAAAAATAACTTAAAACAGAATTTGATTGATAAAATATTTTTCAACAGTGGATTTCCATTCTTTAACTGGATGGAACTCATTTAGAAGCTGCATAGAGGGAAAAAATTGATAAAATGCTGACCACAGACCCCCGTGACGCTGCAGGCCCCTGTATGCCTCTCTCCAGGTTGTCACATACGATACCTGCCATGAATTCATTTATCTCATGCTGATCTCTACATATGTGAGGACAGAACCCAAACATTCCCTGCGGGGATCAAAGTGTGCTCTTTCAATTAGCAAGATAAAACACTATTTTAGGCAAACGGAGTGAACAAAGTCTAAACGTGGAAAGACAAATGACAGAGCATGGACTCTGAGCAACAGGACACGGTTCTGAAGAGGAACTCACATGACAGACAGTGGAGGAAAACAGAAAGAGCTCTTGGCAATTTTCTGGCCTAGATTTGGCTATCAATCATTCTGACCCAAAGGACACAGAGAGGATGTGAAGGACGCAGGATTTATCGTCACACGCCGCTGGGTTTAGAACCCAACTTCTGCCCAAATTAGCTGTATAACTCGGGCTGAATTGCTTGTTTGATCTGCGAAGTGAAATAATATTCTCACAGAATAAATCGTTTATGTAAAAGGTCTAGAATAGTAGGTGTTCACTATAGGAAAATCATTACTATTAGTGATAAATAACCTGCCTGCCAATACAGGAGACATAAGAGATGCGGGTTTGATCCCTGGGGTCGGGAAGATGCCCTGGAGGAGGGCATGGCAACCCACTCCAGTATTCTTGCCTGGGGAATCTCATGGACAGAGGAGCCTGGAGGGCTACAGTCCATGGGGTCACAAACAGTTGGACACAACTGAAGTGACTTAGCACACAGCACGTTCTATTGTAACACTCACAAGCACACATGGCTTAATAATGCGATCAAGGTGCTCATCCCAACACTCCCCATCTGGGGACAAGGAGGAAGGAGGAAGAAGAAAGGAAGACATTATTTCTAGGAATCTAGAAAAATCCAAGGAGACCAAGACCACCAGTGAAATCCCCACACATACCAGGACATCAAGCTTGCAGCCAGGGTTTTGGCTCTGCTGTGATTCTACATATCTAATTAATTAGGGATGCAACAAAAAACACAGAATGCCCAGTTAAGTTTGAATTTTAGACATACCGCACCTATACTAAAAAAAATCATTCACTGTTTACCTGAAATTCAGATTTCAATAGGGCTTCCTGTATTTTTATTTGCAAAACCTGGCAACTCTATTTCTACTGCCTCTTTTCTCTTAATTCAACTAAGGGGAGCCTTTATCTACAATTCCCAGAGACTTGAGAAGATGGTTTCTAGCAGGGCAACAAACAGCATCGTTCATCTACAAAAGTTTTCCTAAGTTTCCCCAAGCTTCCAAGGAATTCTGACTGGGATGTCATTGGATGCTCATTCTAAACACCTGGTACCTTCACTCTCCTTTGTGGATGAGAAACCACGGCAGAGACACGGCTGTCATCCCAAGCCCACCCCGATCCTTGGCACATCATCAGATTCTACGGACCTTCCCTCAGTCGAGAGTATTTGAAGACTTTTGCATTAGGACACAAAGCAGGTTAAACATGCTTTCCCAACTCCCTCCTGTTCTCTTCAATTTCACATACCCAAATGCTCATTCACAGACTAGATGGTCTCTAATTTTCTCTGATCTATGACCTGTGAAATTGCTAGGTCCCAAGGTCCATTTGTTTTAAGAATCTCAAACGGAATTTGTACCTCCACACGCTGCATCATCACAGCCTGCAAGACAAGCTCCACTGCACTAAAGGAATGCCAGGTTCCCATGGAGCCTGTCAGAACCTTTCACTGCAGCCTAGCGGTGTGTCACCTGCAGTCAGCTTCAGACTCCAGGTTCCCTGCGGGTGTAGGTGACGCTCTGGCTCATCATTTCCTTCCCCATCACCTGTCTCCCTAGAGCCAGTTCTCTGAAGGCCATGTGGCTTCCCTCTGCACACAGCACCCTCCTTCCCTCTGCAGACACGGGTCTTCACCTCTGCCTTTGCAAGCAGAGTAAAAAGAAGTGCATGAACTTCGAGAGTAATACTCTCAAGGAGTATTCTTACCGCTAGGCCCACTGAGCTCTGGGTGCTGAGTTATTTCTTGAACGACTGCCTTTTACCTCCCTTCTTTCCTACATCTTTATGAACTATCATGCTATCCGCTTTTGAATAAATAAGACAAAATGGCAGAGGCTAGAGCTTTTATTGGCCTTATCTCATATCCAGCACGTTATCACACACGTCTTGTAAAAATATATGGTCTGAAAGCAAAACCCTGTGACAAAGCGAGGGAGACTGAAACATACCCCTGCCCCATTTCATTTCCATATATGTTACAGGAAACTTTCTCTTAAGAATGAATATGAGTGAAGAGGGCCCAGTACTCCTAATGTCTGCAGTCTTAAAATGTTTTTCTCAAAAAAAGAAAAAGAAAAAAATCCTTTTCTCTAGGATCTGGACAATAATGAAAGTAAGAGCTGCACGGAGGCACCAGGTGCCAGTCCCACCCTAAATGCCACGCGCCCTGTGAAGTGCTGTCATTAACCCTGACACAGATGAGGAAGGGGAGCAACTGAGTAACCTGCTCAGTGTCACATAACCTGGGGAAAAGGAGAAGTTGGCTCCAGAGTTATGTTCTTCACCTATGCATCGTCTTGATGCCCTAATTTAAAATTCCTGAGCTGAACTTCTACATGGATGATAGGTCTGGATAGAAGGAAAAGAGTATGGTGAGGAAAAAAATAATAATAATGAAAAGTGACCTAAATAGTATTCTTGGCTATTTCTTGAGTTTCCACAAAAGAACAGTTGACGAAACAAACCTTGACACCATGTCATTCTGGAATACTAACAGAAACTAGGAAACTGAAATTTTATCTATAATAGTCTTATGGATTAAACTCATGCATGAAAATGTTGAAAAAAAAAAAAGAATGATTACATTTACTTAAAAAAAAAAAAAAGGCTTGTAACTGACTGAACAAAATAGAGCATATTATCTTCAGGTAAAAGTTCCCTCTGTCTCCTACCATTAAGTTAATTCAACATGCTGGGTTCATCACACATAACAGATGCCAATATCACTGGGAAAAATGTAAGGAGAGAAGGCTGCCTCCTTCTCCAGTGGCTAATTTGTGTGTGTGTGTGTGTGTGTGTGTGTGTGTGTGTGTGTGTACTCAGTGGTGTCCAAGTCGTTGCATCCCCACGGACTGTAGCCCTCTAGCTCTTCCGTCCATGGAATTCTCCAGGCAGGAATACTGGAGTGGGTTGCCATTTCCTTCTCCAGGGGATCTTTCCGATTTAGGGACGGAATCTGTGTCTCCTGCGTCTGCTGCGCTGACAGGAGGATTCTTTACCGCTAAGCCACCTGGGAAGCTCAAAAACATAGATGGTTCTTGGGTCAATGCGGAAAGTCTAGTTATGACCTTCTATCTACCTGAGGGAATTCCTTTCGCCCCTACAGCAGTGCCAGATTCACTGGGCTCACCTTTCAAGATCAAAAATCTATACCCGCAAAAGTCCATTTATTTATGTGCCAGATACTGGTTTCCTTACTCAGAACTGATATGTGGGTATATATTTTTATTATATAAGAACTGGAAGTAGATTTATCTGAACAGATAAATGGTCAGATCACAGTTCTAAAATTTTTAATAAATTGAATACAAATGCTTCATAAACAACATAATGGATTTTGACAAAAACATTCTGTAAACATTTGAATGTTACAGAGAAATTCTGTTTAAAGGAAACTTGTGTCTTACGATTTTCAGGAAATTAGGACATTTAAATATTTAAAAAGTGAAGCTCTGAATCATTAAAACAGCAACTGAAATGTGACTACCTACACCACAAGAAAAATTCCAGAGCAAAATACTAGATCAAAAGAAGGAAACTCATTGAATTAATATGAGAACAACTTCAAAGGGAAAAAAAAGGAAAAAGCTTAAATCATTAAAAATTATATAGATGGCTAGTTCCTTGAGGTAGATGCCATTAATTGAGGGTTAAAGCTCAGCTGGTAAAGAATCTACCTACAATGCAGGAGACCCTGGTTCGACCCTGACCCTGGGTCAGGAAGATCCCCTGGAGAAGGGAAAGGCTACTCACTCCAGTATTCTTGCCTGGAGAATTCCATGGGCTGTTTAGTACATGGGGTCCCAAAGTGTTGGATGTGATGGAGTGACTTTCACTTTCAATTAGACAAAAACACAGAATAAATTCTTATTTTGATTCTCAGGGAACAGTTAAGAACAGAGTAAGGTCCCAGAATCCAGTTATCATATTACAGCATGGGTTCTCTGAAGAAAAACTGAGCGCTTTAGCATTTACTATGCTCGAGCTCCTTACTATTCTAAGTACTTTACACCGATTAACCTAATAACCACATACTTACTACAGGTGCTGTCAAAAGAAGCCCACTTTATAGACGAGGAAGCTGAGGGGCAGCGAGGGTAACTACACAATAACCTAAGAACTGGCAAGTGGCAGAGTCAGGAAAGGTGATCACCCTCCAGGATGGTCTACAATATACACTGACCACAAACAACTAGAATGTTAGCGCGAAAGGAACCTGTAAAAGCATCTAGAGCAATATTCTCACACCCTATAAACTGAGGCCTTCTCACACGGGTCTACAAAGTGATCCTTGATTCCCACCCACTTGCTCCTTTCACAAGACTCCGTATCGCCTGCTATGACCACCTTCACGGTGACTTGGATCAGGATACAGGTTAAAGGTGTTCTCTGACTGTCTGATAACGTTTTTGTTTAATTCTTTAATTCTCCTCTGTTACAATGAGCAGACACACCTGTGGAGATAATATCAAGAATAATATTCCCCTATGAAATAGTCTGTTTATAGTATTTGCAGGGAATGAAACACTATGTAATAAGAACATCATAATGGTGTAAAGGTGCAAGCAGTTTTAATAAGTAAAATCCCATACTACTAACTAGCAGATGACTGTAGCCGAAAATAATTGTTTTTTGAGACTATTTTCAACTAGCAAATTAAATGGTAAAATAGATGCTGCCTCTGATGAATACTAAAGTTCCTTTAAACTCAGAGGTTTCATGACTTTGTGAAATCATACTTTCCAGTGCTTTAGTGGGTGCTATTCCTAAGCATCTGATAGGAAGGCGTGTCAGGACTCCACTAACACCATGAGGATATGCTCCCTTTATGGGGAAGACGAGGGACCATCTCGTAGATAACAGGCAAGTGACTTTAAGGGGAAAGGAGGAACGTGCTTAGGTTCCCAGAAATGCCAACTGATAAATCCTAGTTCTAAGACGACCAGCTCATCACCAGAACGGAGCCCTGTGTCTCCTTTCATGGGTGCACAGCGGCCTCTACTGGTGTGAACGCGCAATCTTGAAAGGCAATTTTCTGAGTAAATTTTCAGAGGCACAATTAAGAATACTTATCCTCTGGGAACCTTTTAAATTTTTAATTAAAAAAGAAATCTCCTCCTCTATTAGTATTAAACATTCCAATTAAAACAGACCACATATACAGTATCACAGAATGGAAAGAAACAGTATTTCCATTAAAAAAATTAACCCTGCTGGTGATAGCAATACAACTAAGTGTCAAGATATCAAAGTCCTTATAAAAAAAATAGCTTCTTGGAAATACCGCTAACAAACCCAAAAGTTATCAAAGGCACCAATTATAGGATAAGAAATGGAAACTTTCAGCTGTCAAATATTATGTGGCTCACATTCCCATGACTATTTTGCTTTGTTGTTTCCGAAATAAAACTTAAAGGTTTTTTCTTTTAAGCCTCAAGGATTATCAGAAATAAAATTAGTTATAGATCAGGCTTATTAAGTTTATAAAAACTTCCAACGATAAAATTTTACTACATGTGAAAAAAACGTCAAATAATACAGTTGATCCTTGAACAATACAGGTTTGAACCGGACAGGTTCAGTTAATACACGGAATCTTCACACATTCTTTTCAAGAGTAAATACTATAGAACTGCACAATCTAAGGTTGACTGAATCTTAGATACGGAGCCTCGGCCAACTAGAAGCAACTGAAAGTTACACATGGGGAGGGTAGGCATCCCTAAGCTCCATGTTGTTCAAGGGTCAATTGTACTTGACCTTAGCTGCTAAGTCGCTGCAGTCGTGTCCGACTCTGTGCGACCCCAGAGACGGCAGCCCACCAGGCTCCCCTGTCTCTGGGATTCTCCAGGCAAGAACACTGGAGTGGGCTGCCATTTCCTTAAAGGCAGCCTTAATATGCTTTGTTACGTAACAGGCACACACATAAAATTATGATGGAAATACTGTATACAACTTCGT
Source organism: Oryx dammah (assembly GCF_014754425.2). NCBI lineage: Eukaryota > Metazoa > Chordata > Mammalia > Artiodactyla > Bovidae > Oryx > Oryx dammah. The sequence goes on along the minus strand of NW_024070188.1, from coordinate 78,204,581 downwards.
AGAAAAGTACAACTTTAAAAAAACCAATACGAATACTTTTAATTCTTATAGGCTGACACAATTTCCTTGAAACTTCATTTCCATTAATTTCCAATGCAGGAAATGAAGCAGGAAAAAATTCAAAATGGTACTTTTCAGTGATGAATTTGCAAACCAAATTTTATTCCAATGACAGGGAAAATACAACTTCTCTAATCTTGCTCATATTCTTTCTTTTTAACCAAGCGTAATAAAAACAGTTGAGGGCTGGTGAGTAAGTTGGGTTTTACACAAAACATATACACAGATTAAATGGAGAGTTGTTTTTCAAGAAATGTTATTTATTGCTTAAATAAGAGTAATGAATGGGTTAGGAAAAATAAAGACATTTCTATTTAACTTGGATAACTAGGATTTAAATATTTCTATACTATACTTCCTTTTCATCATTTCTACTTGTGGTGTTGGAGAAGACTCTTGAGAGTCCCTTGGACTGCAAGGAGATCCAACCAGTCCATTCTAAAGATCAGCCCTGGGTGTTCTTTGGAAGGAATGATGCTAAGGCTGAAACTCCACTTTGGCCACCTCATGCAAAGAGCTGACTCACTGGAAAAGACTCTGAAGCTGGGAGGGATTGGGGGCAGGAGGAAAAGGGAATGGACAGAGGATGAGATGGCTGGATGGCATCACCGACTTGACAGACGTGAGTCTGAGTGAACTCCGGGAGATGGTGATGATGGACAGGGAGGCCTGGCGTGCTGCGATTCATGGGGTAGCAAAGAGTCGGACATGACTGAGCGACTGAACTGAACTGAACCTATTAACTGATCAGCAGTATTTGTTGTACCCCATGTAAGGCGCAATCAAGAATAACAAGGTGAATATGGCGCTATTTGGGCTTCCTGGTGGCTCAGATGGTCAAGAATCTGCCTGCAATGCAGGAGACCCTGGTTTGATCCCTGGAGATCTCCTGGAAGATCCACTGGAGAAAGGAACGACAACCCACTCCAGTATTCTTTCCTGGAGAATTCCATGGACAGAGGAGCTTGGTGGGCTATAGTCCACGGGGTTACAAACAGTCTGACAGAACTGAGGGACTAACACACTCACGGCACTATTCTTGCTTTAAGGAACTAGCAGTTAGTAGGAAAATAGCATTGCTACTTACAATTATAAAGACGTATTTTAAATAATTTGGTCTTTAAATATGAAGTTTACCCTCAAAAGCTATCTAAGACTTTTGTAGAACTCCACACTCCCACCACATACAGCAGTACCTGCAGCCACTTGAAAGGGCTGCTTCTGCAGCCTCTCTTTTTGGGGGGGATTAGATTGGGGAAATTATGCTTCTGGACCAACATCTGTCCATGTACACAGTTGTTCAAGCAATTCCTACCATGTAATTCTCCTCCTATGCAACCAATCATACCCATAAAATATGCCCTGGAATCAAATACTGAATGGATGCCCGGAATTACAGACTGAACAGACACGTCATTTTTAGTAGAGAAAGACTAAGCGGGAAGTGAAAACCCATCGTGAGTCTGTCGGAGTCTCCGCTCTCAGCCTACAGGACAATGCTAACTCATATCAGGATAGCAAATGACACTGCAGAGAGCAGTTTCCTAAAAGGTCGCTCTAATTCACTGAAAGAATTCATGGTTTTCAAAATCGCAAAAACTATGTCACAAAATTCTATGTAAATACTCCAGTCTTGACAGTACTCTAAAATAGTATGTCCCCAAAAGCAACACAGTCATTTAAAACTCTACCAAAACCATGTGTAAAAGAGAGAAACAAGAAACAACTGCAATATTCCTCAGTAAAGGACTGAAAGGTCATTTAAAACTCTGCGGAGACTAACAAGAAAACAGGAGATGGCTGCAGCGTTCCTCAGAAGACTGGTTAATTAAATTACAGGGAGCTAAACTGGAGTATTATGGATGTGTTAAAGAGGTGCTTTCCTGCCCTGAAGTGTCTGGAAAGACACGTACAACTGGCTAGCTGACTAATTTTGTACTTTCCATTTCATAGGCTTTAGTACTTGTTGAATTTTTCATGATAAAGATGCAGTATTCAAAAAATAGAAAAAAAAAATAAAATAAATACTATTTTGAATGACAAAAGCCCAACCACAGTTCTGTGAGGAGTGGAATGAAAACAGGAGTATGAGAGATCTTCACAACAATTAAAAAAAAGAAGACATATAATACATAACTTTTTTGTCAAATGAATACTCTGATAAATTCATTCATCTATGTAAACTAATGTCAAATTAAAAACAAAAAACAAAAACAAAAAAATCCAATAACCCAATTGGGTAATGTACCAGTATTCCTAAAAGGAAATAAACCTTTACATGAGAGTTACTGAGTGTGGGAGTGCTATGTCCGACTCTTTGCGACCCCGTGGACTGTAGCCCACCAGGCTCCTCTGTCCATGGGATTGTCCAGGCAAGAATACTGGAGTGGGTTGCCATTTCCTTCTCCAGGGGATCTTCCTGACTCAGGGATCGAACCCAGGTCTCCCGCATTGCAGGCAGATGCTTTAACCTCTGGGCCACCTGGTTATAATGGTTTATAAAATATTTCCTATTTCCACAGTTATCCTCACAAGTTTTTCTTGTTTGTTTGCTTTATTAAACACTTTGCTCCAAATATTAACACTTCAAGAATTAGCTGTGAGCAGTGAGTGCTCCATACTCCTCACCCTGAGGAAGCTTTTGCTGCAAACACTTCAGAACCGTAAACAACACAATAACACAGCATGAAGAATTTGTATAATTCCTTGTGATAAATTCCGTGACAAATTCTACACCTGGGACAGAATTCTCTACGGGGACTAAGAAGGCAGTAAAAATGGTTTTGCAAACGACCACAATTCAGAAACACCAAACACTGATTTTAAATGTAGGTCAAATTTGAAGGCTCCAAGATGCCATTACTGAGAAATCATTTCCTCCTTTGCTTTTTGAAAATATTGTAGGAAGAAAAAAAAAAAACCAAGCAACAACAAAAGCAACAATGTTACCTAGTATGAAATTTCACAATATAAAATTTTAATTTACTAACTAGTACAGATAGAGGTTTGAGCTTCCCTGATGGCTCAACAGGCAGAGAATCTGCCTTCAATGCAGCAGATACAGGAAACGCAGGTTTGATCCCTGGGTCAGCAAGATCCCAGTGAGGAGGAAATGCAACCCACTCCAGTATTCTTGCCTGGAAAATCCTGTGGATAGAGGAGCCTCGTGGGCTACCGTCCAAGGGGTTGCAAAGAGTCAGACACGACTGAGCGCACACACACAATAGGTAGAGATTAAACGGAGAAAGCAACCAGGAGGAAGAAAACAAAACTTGGGTAGACCTGTGGCTACAAGATACTTTATGCTCCCTTGTCTGTGCGTGAAGAGAGAATGAAGCAGGTCTGTAGATCACCAGCAACTGCAGTTTGAACTTTTGAGCTGCTGATCATTCATTAGTCATTCATCTTAGTCAAGGGAGATTTGCTCTGTATAAAAATGTGCTTGCAACATTGACAATTCACTGGGTTGGGGGGGGGGGTGCCGTGAAGAGCAACTTTTTTTTTTTTTTTAATTCTTGAAAGGTTCAGGGTTAGATTAATTTAAAAATCGATAGAGGAAAGCAAAAAAAAGAAAGCTAGGAAAAGGCAAACTTCACTGATTTTATGACATCACCTGAGGCTAACTATGTATTTAACAGTAAATTCTCAAAGTGTCCGTGTGTATGTGCGTGCATGCCCCTTAGAAGCTGTACGAAAATCGTGTGCGCCATGAAAGCAAAAGCAAACCTGTAACTGAGTCCTTACTGACCTTAAAAAACAGTCAATTCTGTCAGCATGAGAGTAAGTTTACAGTGCAGGTGTTTTTGTGGCTCTGATTTTGACAGTCAATTCACTTGCCCACTTTAGATTTATCATCTTGGGAGACTAAAGCAGTACATTCTTCATCTTCTGGCAAAGCTTATCACCGAATGATTAAAAAATCTACTCCTCATGAGTATTTATTAAGAGTCAAAATTCAACATCAGTTCATCTGGCAATGACAAAATTCTGCTGACGCTTACAAAATGAGAAGAATGTTAATAACTCTCCAAACTAATTCCTCTCAAATTAAAAAAAAAACCAACTTTAAATTAGAAACGATGGTATGACCCAAAGGGGTATCCCAGCACCATATAAACAGTCAAATGACCTGACAGTCCTGAAGAAATGAAGATTTATCTTTTAAAGAGTTTAAAATATTTTATATTCAGCTAGGAGCTCTCTTGCTCTAGTACCAAACTGAAATGGAGACATCTTCATTTCTGAGCAGGCAATAGTTCCTCTATCTTAATAGCTAATAGTACAACGTAACCTCACAGCAGATTTAAAAATCAAAAGATCTTTGGAAAAACTGAAAGTTAATTTTTGCTATAGCGATGATATATATATATATTTTTTTACTGTATAGTAACCCTGTGTAGGCTGCAGTCCATGGGGTTGCTAAGAGTCCGTCACGACTAGGTGACTTCACTTTCCCTTTTCACTTTCACGCACTGGAGAAGGAAATGGCAACCCACTGCAGTGTTCTTGCCTGGAGAATCCCAGGGACGGGGGAGCCTGGTGGGCTGCCGTCTATGGGATCGCACAGAGTCGGACACAACTGAAGCGACTTAGCAGCAGCAACACTGTGTCTTGAGCACTTTTTTTTGACAACTGATTGGAATTTCAAAAGCCTTCCTTCTGCTTGAAACTGACTGTGTGTGTCAGTTGCTCAGCTGTGTTCAACAATTTGCGATCCCAGGGGGTGTAGCCCGCCAGGCTCCTCTGTCCATGGGACTCTCCAGGCAAGACTACTGGACTGGGATGCCATTCCCTTCTCGAGGGAAACTGACTGATTAGCCCTTTCATGGGGAGGCTCTAACACTCACCTTCATGGACCTGGTTAGCTTCCTATTCTTCATTTAAATACACAACTAAGCTGCAAATTACAATACTGTAAGTCTCTACTATAAAGTTTGAGGTATAATAAAACGAATGGGCATTATGACGGAATTCCAAAACACTTAACTACAAAACCCCTTTTCCTACTTTTAAGAACATATTTTTAGGCTAGCAGAAAACAATCCAAATTAAAAATTATTATAGGAGACACAGAGAAGAAAGGTGTGTGTGGGGATGGGGGTGGGGGGCAGTCCGGGACAAATCTGCCTTGTGAAGATGCCTCCCTCAGGAAACAGACAGGATGCACGCTTGCATCTTAGATGATAACTGATCCACCCGAAATGCAAAGCACGTGACTGCTATATTTAAGAAGATACACCTATCTTCTCAAAATACTGCTTTCAGACTTCGCAGGTTAATTAGAATATAAGTAAATAAATTGCTTCCTTCCTTCTCACACTATAACCAAAAGGTTCCAGTATAAGGATGACTTTCAGCCTGGACACATTAGAAAGAGATATTTTAGTTTCAATGTTATCAGAAACCAATATGGAAAATAACATGCTGTGTGTTACATTCATGGGGAACAAACAAACATTTCTGGTTCCAAACCTAAACCCACCTAAAAATGAACATAGAGAAATCCATTTATCTTAGTAGCATTTCTTAAGTAGTGTTTAATTTGCTTTCCAGTCAAGTAAGTAATAAAATGATAATAGTTTAGATTTATTCATACTTATAGTAAACAGAGCTCAGCAAGGGTAAAGAGGAGCCAGGTGCAATAAAAAAAAAGGTCAACTCTTGAAATTTTTACCAGCAAACAGCAAGCTAATTTCAGGTACTCCTGTAACTTCTGAGGCAATGTTTTGGAATTCCTGCTTTAACCTTTTTTTTTTTCTTCCCAACCCTGGCAATTTAAATTACTAGAATTTAAGAATACATATTGACTATGCCAGAGCCTTTGACTGTGTGGATCACAATAAACTGTGGAAAATTCTGAAAGAGATAGGAATACCAGACTACCTGACCTGCCTCTTGAGAAACCTATATGCAGGTCAGGAAGCAACAATTAGAACTGGACATGGAACAACAGACTGGTGCCAAATAGGAAAAGGAGTACGTCAAGGCTGTATATTATCACCCTGTTTATTTAATTTCTATGCAGAGTACATCATGAGAAACGCTGGGCTGGAGGAAGCACAAGTCGGAATCAAGGTTGCCGGGAGAAATATCAATCACCTCAGATATGCAGATGACACCACCCTTATGGCAGGAAGTGAAGAGGAACTAAAAAGCCTCTTGATGAAAGTGAAAGAGGAGAGTGAAAAACTTGGCTTAAAGCTCAACATTCAGGAAACTAAGATCATGGCATCTGATCCCATCACTTCATGGGAAATAGATGGAGAAACAGTGGAAACAGTGTCAGACTTCATTTTTTGGGGCTCCAAAATCACTGCAGATGGTGACTGCAGCCGTGAAATTAAAAGACGTTTACTCCTCGGAAGGAAAGTTATGACCAACCTAGACAGCATATTCAAAAGCAGAGATATTACTTTGCCAACAAAGGTCTGTCTAGTCAAGGCTATGGTTTTTCCAGTGGTCACGTATGGATGTGAGAGTTGGACTGTGAAGAAAGCTGAGTGCCGAAGAATTGATGCTTTTGAATTGTGGTGTTGGAGAAGACTCTTGCGAGTCCCTTGGACAGCAAGGAGATCCAACCAGTCCATTCTAAAGGAGACCAGTCCTGGATGTTCATTGGAAGGACTAAGGCTAAAGCTGAAACTCCAATACTTTGGCCACCTCATGCGAAGAGTTGACTCACTGGAAAAGACTCTGATGCTGGGAGGGATTGGGGGCAGGAGGAGAAGGGGACGACCGAGGATGAGATGGCTGGATGCCATCACCGACTCAATGCACACAAGTTTGGGTGAACCCCAGGACTTGGTGATGGACAGGGAGGCCTGGTGTGCTGCGATTCATGGGGTCGCAAAGAGTTGGACACGACTGAGCACCTGAACTGAACTGAAGAATACATATTCAGTGGTTACTATAACACACTCTAAGTTGGAACCTAATAATTACAGAGAATGGGTTCGATCTCTGGGTAGGGAAGATACCCTGGAGAAGGGAATAGCTACCCACTCTAGTATTTTTGCCAGGAGAATCTCATGGACAGAGGACCCTGGTGGGCTACAGTCCATGGGATCATGAAGAGTTGGACCCAACTAAAACACTAACACTTTCGCTTTTTCACTTTTGAAATAAATAGTCTAACAGGCAGAATAGCAATCATTCAACTCCAAACATTGGTAACAGTGACATTATTATAGAAAAGGAATCTGATTTAACGAGCTTTGACAAACCAGACACCAGCAACACCAGACAGGCTGCTTATGTCGCTAGCAGTCAATCCTTCCAAGGAGGAACTTTACTACGCAACAAAAACTTTGCTTATACTCTAGAAAAAACTGCAAAACTGTGTCCTCCAAATTAGATTATTTAATGTTCCTTTAGCTTCCAGCTGAGAGTAACATGCCACACATAACTTGGTCTACTGAGAAATGTTCCGTTAAGACAGAAACTGATCTGAAGGAAGTGAAATCTAAGAAGACTACCTGCTAGGATAATTCCATAAAAAGTAACAATTCTTTAATCTGTGGTTCTCAAAATTTAGTTATGCCTTTAGTATACCTGGATTGCTGGTTAAAAAGGCAGGTTTCCTCTACCTGTTCCCAAAGCTTTTAGCTCCTCTAGGTCTTGGGAGGAGCTAGTTTGCATTTTGAACAAGCCTTGTGGTATTCTAATTCAGGTTACCCTTGGTCCACATTTTGAAAAACACTGACCTTAAAAAGTGACATGTGGTCCCTTCTTTACTGTGACTCCATTGAGCAGTGAGCCCTGTCCAAATGTATGAATTCCCTACCATTTTATCATTAGCCTTGTCCAATGAAAATTTGACAAAGAAAGCTCTGTTTAGAATATTCACTTACAAAAGTAAATTTTCTAATTACCAACTTAATAAATAACAGCAAATTGTCATGAAAGGAAAAAGTGAAAAAAAGAAAGGTGACAACCCACTTAAAATTCTGCTGGGACCAGATTTCTGTGTCACAAAAAAGTGACCACCACCCACACAAGGCGCTGCAGAGTGACTCTTCAGGTCTGTCCACTACCATTCACCTTCACTACACGCAACTACCGAAATCAACCTCTCCTAAAACACTTCATCAAACCATTTTTCAGTTTGAGAACCTAGGCTAAGTGGTTCCCCACAACCTAAGTGATGAAATATGAACCTCTCAGCTCCTGAAGCTAAAGATTCTATGTAACCCAGTCTCACTTAAGCAACCAAACCATAAGTCACCTGACTCATGGGGTGATCCTACATCTTATCAACCTCTGAACAGCTGACTACCATGACTTCAGCCTCCACCGCATCCCTTTTCTGAAGCTGCAGCATGTCAAACACCTTCACCAAATAGTGAAGCACCTACTACAGCTGCTCTGTAGAGTTCCACACCCTTCTGTCCCCTAATAACTTTCCAAGTTCCTTCAATGCAGTAACCCTGAAAGAATTTCTCACCGTCTCCATCCCGACCTGCTCAACTTCCACTTAAACAAAATACTAGTCATATAATCGACTGGATAATAGTTACCACAACTTCATGTTTTTATTTATGATAAAATTATACCTGAAGGAATACCTGCAAATCATCACACAAATATCTGAGTAACTATTTCAAGCACTATTTGTAGGCACTACAGCTTCACTTAGTCAATTGTCTTTGTCCTCAATTCCCTCTTAGGTGAGTCTTGTAAAACAAAAATGATTTTTCCCCATTTCTGGCATTACATGAAGTTTTATACTTCTCCTCTGAAAGAGAGTTTTCTGCTTGTAAAAGCTACTGACACTAATACTACAACTAATATGAGAAGTTAAGGTATTATGCATGCCCTCCTCACTCCACCCAAAGCCAAAAGCACTGACTCTATTTTTTTAATCATACTAACATTTTGAGATGAATTTAAGGTAAGGAGTTTATTTCCTGTGTATCCTATTCAGTACTTGGCACACATGATCATGAGATGTTAGCTGTTAATGATTTTGGTTTTACAGTTTCAAAACTGAGGATACATACCATCTGTCATCATTAAAGATTTTTATCTCTATGATTATCTTTTTTTTGAATTAATAAAAAGAATAGGTCTATAAACACGGCAAGTGGAGACTATCTAAGGATTAAAAAAATCATTGTTAGGCTTGGTATTTATTTATCATCTTTTAACTTGTGGTGAAATACACAGAATATTAAATTTTACCATTTTAATGACATTTATTTTTATGCTAAGAAAACTGTTGAAATAATAGTGACTAAAATGTGGAATTTTTTCCTGTTGTTGCAACATCTGAATTTGGAATCTAGTGTTAGCAAAAACCTCCTTCACATTATATATACTATTACTGCTGACAAGAAAAATACACTATTGAATGGTTAAGTCACCTATAAATGTTTCAGGAGTAAAATAAAATGCTAAGTGTTATACCTGCTAGATTTCCTGAATTTTCTTCAAATTCACAAATGGTTCCTAGTAACAGCAGCAGATACTCTTTAGAGAGGGTTTACTGTTTCAGATCCTGCTAATAATGCACTTTACATGCACTTCAGATTTTTGTTTTCTTACTGAGGTATAATTCACAGACTATAAAACTCACCCTTGTAAGTGGGCCATTCAGTAGTCTGAAGCATATTCACAAAGTTGTGCAACCATCACCATTATCTAATTTTAGAACATTTTCATCATTCCAAAAATAAACTAGAACCCACCAGTAGCAGCCCTCCGTTCCCCCTCAGCCACCAGCAACTACTAATCCACTTTCTGTTTCTACTGATTAGCCTGCTCTGGCCACTTCCCATGAATAAATAATACACTGTGTGGTCTTTTGCATCTGACTTCTTTTACTTAAGCATGATATTTTCCAAGGGGTTTCCCAGCTGGCTCGGTGGTAAAGAATCGCCTGCCTATGCAGGAAATGCAAGAGACACAGTGATATCCTTGGGTTGGGAAGATCCTCTGGAGGAGGAAATGGCAACCCACTCCAGCATTCTTGCCTGGGAAAATCCCATGGAGAGGAGCCCGGTGGGCTACAGTCCGTGGGGTCACAGAGAGTCAGACACAACTGAGCAATTGAGCACTCACGGGGTATTTTCCAGATTCAACCATATTGTAGCCTGTATTCGTACCAAGCATTACGTTTTAAGACCTCAAAGTAAACACCTGCGGCAGATTCAATTGGCACTCAATTAATTGGCTCTGTTTTACATAAAAGAACTTAGATTGTGAGATGAAATAACTTGCCCTTCTTGATTCTCTTTGAACTCTAGTTTACTGCACTTCTGTGGAGATGTAGAAAGTATAAACACTATGAGAATTATATGCAAACTTTTTATATGGAAGCAACTAGAGTTGACCCTTGAACAGCACGGGTCTATTTATACACAGATTTCTTGCAATAATAGATAACTACAGTACTATGTGATCTGAGGTTGGCTGAATCCACCAGTGTGGAACTGCAAACGTGGGGAGCCTATTACAGGTTACACACAAATCTCTGACTGTATGATACCCCTTTTTTTGTGTTCAAGGGTCAGCTACACGTGTTTTTTTTTTTTAATTGCCACCTCTGTCCGCTCTCATGGGTAAAAGTCATAATCTTCTAAATTTTGCCATGTTTTAAAAATACAGCCAACGATCTTCCTTCAAGCTGTTTTCAAAAGAATTAAGGGGCTTCCCTGGTGGGTCAGACAGTAAAGAATCTGCCTGCCAATGCAGGAGACAAGGGTTCCATCCCTGGGCTGGGGAGGATCCCCTGGAGTAGGCAACGGCAACCCATTTCAGTATTTTTGCCTGGAAAATCCCATGGACAGAGGAGCCTGGCGGGATACAGTCCATGGGGTCACAGAGAAGTCGGACATGACTTATCGACTAAACAACAGGGGATTATTTACTTTCTCTTCAATTCTTATCTGATTCCCAATCTCTCAGAATAAGTCCTACAACTACATTTACCACTTACAGTTGCTATCTCTCCATATTCTAGAGAATATGGCTTATCAGGAATTATACAGTAAACAGAATGGGCAACGATAGTAATTATCGATCTCATATTATGATAATGAACTCTGCATTTATGTACCTATCTATAAATTCTATTTGTTTTTGTAGAAACAAATCAGCAAATAAGAAATATCATTTTAGGGGCTCCAGAACTTTTTTAAAAAAGGGAGGATCCTTCTAAGCCTACTCATGTGGAAATTTCTGGGATGATTTATAGGTTGGTTCTTCGCAGATCAATCTGGAATGTTTGTATAACTGACTACTTCTATTCACTGTAAATTTGCCAGAAGCAGTCAGTGAGAAACTTTTTAGCCCTTTTTGTTATTTTGGCTGGTTTATTCAAAATCACAGCATATCTGGTGATGTGTCTGCCATAATAATAAAGGGTACATGTGTGCATCTCAGTTGTGTCCAAATCTTTGCAACGCTATGGACTGCAGCCTGCCAGGCTCCTCTGTCCATGGGATTTCCCAGACAAGAATACTACAGTGGGTTGCCATTTCCTTCTCCAGAGGATATTCCAGACCCAGGAATGTAACTCACGTCTGCAGCACCTCCTACACTGGCAGGCAGATTCTTTACTACTAGCACCACCTGGAAAGCCCTAGTTGCAGTATGAAAACTCTAAATGAATATTGAATATATTTAATTTAATGCAACATTGTTGTCTGTTATCAGAAATAGCATTTGAAAGATGTCTAAAATTTTTCTTTTAAAATTTCAAGGAAATAAAGCCTTAAAATTGTTCAAGCATATAACTCTTTAATGGAAAATAACCAAAGGTAATAGGTGGTGTTGTTCTTTTTTTTTTTAAATAATACAGTAGAGAGAAGAGCATTTTGAATAAAAAAATTGCTCAGGGAAAGAGCCAACTTTTTGGGTCCGCAATGATCAGCAATCACCATTTTTTAGAATAGTGCTACAAAATAGAACTTTCTGGCTGCCCAATTGGGGGCCACAACCACATGTGGTTATTGGACATTTTTAAGTGTAGGTGGTGTGACTGGCCAGAATTTTAAATTTTTAGTAATTTAAATAGCCACATATGACTAAGCACTTCCTTGCTGGACAGTGCAGATGTTGAATGAGAGGCAACGTGCCATAAAAGGGGGCCACACCACTAATATTCTGGAAACTTTAAAAAAGTGAGACAGACTGGGGTTATTTATAATGAAGGAGGAGGACAATGAGGGAAAACGAACTTCCAAAGAAATCTACACTTGACTTCTAAAAATTTTAGAGAGCCTCCTTCAAATCCACAGATGAGGGCTCTGAATAGAATCAAATTTAAATCTTAGCATGTAAAGTTTTGAAAACAGTTTCAAAGAATCTGGCAAGGAAACTCGGAAATTTAGATGTCTGGTCAAAACATCTAACTTTGAGACTTCATGGTGTTTCTTTCTGGAACCATTATTCAAAACTATCTGATTTCCCAAAACTTTTGGAAATCATGCTATAAAAAATTTAATACAACTGAAATCCTATTACACAAAAACTGTGTTATTTAACACCATTCACTTTTGTATGTTTATCTTAGAACAGCGTCACACTGCTTACAGTAACGTTTAAATAATAAAGCCTTGATAGTTTTCAATCTTTTCATCTCATTTACCAATGACTTTTCTTTTTTAAGCCTTTCATAGTTTATTACATCCATTCCTTATGGGACACATTGCTAGTATCTACAGGGTAAAGTGAGGCCAAGATAAACTTTGGGACCTACCCCTCCCCAATCAGAAAGGGCCGAAAGGAATTCAGGAATTGATCCAAATCCATAGATGCATAGGCCCACCCTCATCCCAAGATTTATATATATATAGTCTTCCCTGGTGGCTCAGATGGTAAAGAATCTGCCTCCAATGCAGGAGACCCGGGAACCCTGGGTCAGGAAGATCCCTTGGAGAAGGGAATGGCAATTCATTCCAGTATTCTTGCCTGGAGAATTCCATGGACAAAGGAGCCTGGTGGGATACAGCCCATGGTGTCCAAAGAGTTGGACATGATTGAGCGCGCACACACATACACACACACATACATATATGTGTATGTATATGTATATATATATATATATTCCATTTGAACATAGGAAATCTCACATTTGTTGGGGAAAAAATGACCTAGAATCCTATTTCTCAAATTTTACAGTTACTACAGATCACCTGAGGAACTGATAAGTAAGCAGGTCTGGGAGGGAACCTGCTGGTCAGTACGGATTCTGAGTTTCTATCAAGCTTCCAAGAGTGTTAAACTGCAGTTAAAGGTCTAAGGCTTTATATAGCTGAGAAGTGATTTCACTATAGATTTCAGTGATGATTTTTTTTTTTGACTCTAACTTCTTTTCAACGTTCACTTATTCTTTCAACAAAGTTTTTACTGAATGTGTATTATGAGGCAGGCAATTCACTAGGAGGATAAATAAGATCTGATCTCAGCTCTTGGAAGAGAAGGGCTACTTTCCCAGGGGAAGCAGAAAAGGCTGAAGCTGTAGCCCTTGTACAGAGACCTGGAGATAAAAAGGAGTCTGCAGAGTGAAGATGAGCATTCCTACTCAGGCAGAACGAACAGCAAGACAAGCTGTAAAGCACTCTCGAGGAACTGTAGATTACATCAAATTACTAAAACACATGGTGTTTATGGCAGACATCAGATAGGGGGCCAGGGAAAGGTAAACAGATCAGGGAGCCCAGCATGGCCACCCACTCCAGTGCTCTTGCCTGGAGATTCCATGGACAGAGGAGCCTGGCGGGCTACAGCCCATGGGATTGCAAAGAGCTGGACATGACTGAGCGACCAACACTTTCACCTTCTGCACATCTGAGGTCTCTGTATGATGAGCTCTGATAATGGGTGTTAACATATGGAAAAGGCCATACACTTCACCCAAAACCTGACTACATAAGGTACATAAGCCTACAGCCAAGTGAGCAAAAAAATTTACTGGAGGCAAACGTTCATACAGCAATCAGGGTTATCTCTAAAGCTGTCAGATTATGTTTTTATTCCTCCAAATACAAATGAAAAGTGCACATCATCTGGAAACATGCTGAGAGGTGTTAAGAATTGAGAAAGGCAATGTAAGTACAGTTAAAAAAAAAACAGCCTAGATATAAATAATTTAATTATATTGAACAAATCTAAGGGTTTCAATACCTGGCTCACAACTCAGCTACTGATGAAACAACAACCCTTATCATCTATTTATTGCTGCAAGCTACTGTATCAATAATTATTTCAGGAGGAACATTAAGCAGATAAAACTTCACTATACACTTTAAGATTCAAGAGAGTCAATAATCTTATCTATAGTATTATTTTTGTTGTAAGCTACTTAAAATTCAGGAACAGAACAGCTAATTGACTAAATGATACAAGATGTGACTGTATCTCAAATGAGGCACCAAACGAGTAATATCTGAACAGTGTTAATCAGTAGAAAGTAACATCATGCAATGTCACCTTAAGAACTAAAAATTGCACACGGCAAACTGAGAGGACCCTGGGGTAACTAGTCCAGTTAGGCACATAGTTTTCAAACTTAAAATATTGCAGTGCCACAGCGAAGTGGTTTCAGTTCTAATGCTAATAACCGTGACTAGTAGTGGCTGCCGAGAGAGAACTGGAAAACTCATGGCTTAGCAGGAAAGACTCCCTGCATAGATTAACGGTATCTGTCATAGCTGTACCTGTAAAATGTGTGTGTCTTTTGAGGAAAGAAAATGCTGGTACACCTTCCATACTTTTTAACCTTGCTCTAGATTAGATTAGAGCACCAATACAGGGTAACAAGTTCTGTCACTGATGAGGACTACAATGCTAACTTTCCCCAGACTCAGAGTTCTTTCTATTGTGCAAGTTATAGGAAAAAGGCACCCTAAAATACGTCAAATCCTGCTCCTGTGGGCCTCACAGATTTTTAATTAACAATGAAAGCTTTAAGATCGGAAGAATATAAGCAAGCAAGAAGCAAGAAGGCTGCTAAGTCCTCAGCAATCCCGTCAACAGAAGTGAATTCCAGATTGTAAAATGCTTAGAGCAGAGGGGTGTGGAAAGAACCACTGAAAACACTACCAATTCTCATCTACTAGGATAAGTTGTAATGTTAAAGAGGGCCCCAGTGTGTGGTGGTGGTAAAGAACCCGCCTGCCAATGCAGGAGACACAAGAGATGCGTCTTCAATCCCTGGGTCGGGAAGATCCTCTGGAGGAGGGCAAGGCAACCCACTCCAGTATTCTTGCCTAGAGAATCCCATGGACAGAGGAGCCTGGCGGGCTGCAGTCCACATGGTTGCAGAGTCAGAGACAACTGAAGCGACTCAGCACGCAAAGGGTGTACATCAGTCTGTGTGCAGGAGCACCTGTAAAGTTCTCTCTCCTGGGCTGGATTCTAAAACCACATACATGTCTGGGGTTTTTGCATGCTTATCATTACCCCAAGAGGTCTACTGCTTGGGTTTCAAATGCTAACTCTGAACACATGAGTCAAACATACTGTCCTTATTCCTATCAATCCATGCTATGCACCAATGGCTCAATGAAATCATGTATTTTACTTTGAATTTATCAGGTTGATAAAAAGGAGTTCAGAATGGTGGTTCACAAGTTACAACATCCTAAAGAAGAGCCATAGAACAGCCTTCAAAAAAATGCACAAGAAAGAAAAATAAAAGGTTTCTTTTTGGCAGAACAGTGAATATCAAACAAGTCAGAAGGCCAAGAAGGCGCACAAGCGTGCCCACTGCTGTATTCCTCTCACTCCTCTGTCTTCTCTCTGAAGTCGTTTGGTCTCAATTAACTTTTGGCAATATTTGGAACCAGCAAGTCCAAAGAAGCTGGAGAAAATCCACAAAGTGAACCACAGTACTGATGGTACAGAGAGCAGTGGATAGTGCTGATAATTTTAGTTGTGTCCGCAAAGAGTTGGACACGACTGAGCGATTTCACTCACTCACTCACTCACTCAGACAGTCCCTTGAACGGCAAGGAGATCCAACCAGTCCATTCTAAAGGAAATCAGTCCTGGGTGTTCTTTGGAAGGACTGATGCTAAGGCGGAAACTCCAATACTTTGGCCACCTTGTGTGAACAGCTGACTCACTGGAAGACCCTGATGCTGGGAGGGATTGGGGGCAGGAGGAGAAGAGGACAGAGGATGAGATGGCTGGATGGCATCACTGACTTGATGGACGTGAGTTTGAGTGAACTCCGGGAGTTGGTGATGGACAGGGAGGCCTGGCGTGCTGCAGTTCATGGGGTTGCAGAGTCGGACACAACTGAGTGACTGAACTGAACTGATTAAGTTATAATAAACCAGATGATGAATCATTAACTCAAAAATCATTTAAAGTTACTGCTTTTTAAGCAAGCTATCAGAAATATTACTGCTTTAAAAATTAAAAGTTCTCTTGTTCACTCTTGTTCTCTGAGAATATATGAGTAAAATCCTATGGACAGAGGAGCCTGGTGGGCTACAGTCCACCGGATCCCGAAGGGCTGGACATACCTGAGCGACTAAGCATGCATGCACACGCACACGCGCGCACACACACACACGTATTAATTTCCTCTTCTTGGGGCAATTAAAGGAGTCTTTTTTTTCAAGACTGGGTTAAAGCTGATGAGGATGTATCCAGCTTTAAAGATCTAATTCCTAGGAACTACAAGTTTGATAAGCAGATGTGAGACTCAAAGCAGAAAAAGAAAGAGACTGGTTTTAAGTTGTTTGATTCCTGAAAAAAAAAAAAGAAAATCTACAAGGAGGCTTGCTAAAAAAGGTTCTTTGAGAAGGTGTCTGATATATACACATATGCATGTGCATATATTTATGTGTGTATGCTGTGTTAGATTGTAAGCTGTATTAGATTATTAGAAACCTTTTCCAAATGTTAAAACTGTAAAGAGTCAAGACAGAAACAAAAGCAAAGTAAGACTGTTCATTGAGCAATGGAAAAAAAAAAAAATTACTGTTAAAAATCAAGTTGGCTCCACCACGGCCAGCCAGAAGAGGCGCTTTGTTTAAGGTGCCAAAGTAGGTATCTGACAACAATCCCAACAACAAGGAGTGAGAAGTCAATAACTCACTTTCTTTTTCCACCAGACCACCAACCACTAGAGCTACAAAAAGGAATACAGAGCTATCTAAACTTTTACGAACAAAGGGAAAAGTAGCAAAGTATTCCTTTGGAGAAATTTAGACACTCACAGCTTGAAAGGGTTTAATAACTCATCACAAAATGTCAGCCTTATTCAATTCTCTCGACTTAGATGTCATGACTCTTTTCAAGACCTGGTTATACTACTTCCAATGGCACCCCACTCCAGTACTCTTGCCTGGAAAATCCAATGGACGGAGGAGCCTGGTAGGCTGCAGTCCATGGGGTCACGGAGGGTTGGACACAACTGAGCGACTTCACTTTCACTTTTCACTTTCATGCATTGGAGAAGGAAGTGGCAACCCACTCCAGTGTTCTTGCCTGGAGAATCCCAGGGATGGGGGAGCCTGGTGGGCTGCCGTCTATGGGGTCGCACAGGGTCGGACACGACTGAAGTGACTTAGCAGTAGCAGCAGCATACTCTTAATTGGAGAAGGAAATGGCAACCCACTCCAGTATTCTTGTCTGGAGAATCCCATAGACAAGAGGAGCCTGACAGGCTACAGTCCACAGGATCACAAGTCGGACAGGACTTGGCGACTTCACCACCACCATATACTCTTAAAATCGTTTCCATCTGGTATTTAGTGCTTTAGAAACAGTCAAGGCCATACCCTACTCTACAGTCCTTGGAGAGTTAGAATAATCACACCTGGAGGTTCATGAGATCCAAAGGCTAGCCGAATCCCCCATCAATCAGAATTCTTGCTTCATCCATAAACATTCCTACATACCCTACTTTTACTCAGTTAAATGAAAAATACCGGTGTGAAGGAAGCCATTCTCTGGCCCTTTGAACATTGATACTAGTTTAGAAATCACTCATCTACCATTAATTAAAACGTACACTACTGATTCTATTTGCTCAGTATAAAAGTCATGTTCTGAAGATAGCATTTAACACACAGCTCAAATTACAAGGAAGGCTTTGACCTGTGAACCTGGTGACCATTACACTTTGTCTTTACACCTCTTTGAGCCCTAGATCTGTATGTGTGTAGCATGTGGCAAAGAAAGAGTACGGCTGTAATGCAGATGAAAGGATTGCTGCATTCCAAGGTGAGCTTTCTATATCAAGGTAACAATTAAATTTTACATTATCCTCTTAAGAGTCTAGCTATTTTTTTTTTTAAGCTCTGATGAGAAATTAAATTACTGCTTTACATTTGGAAGTACAGGTAACTATGGCTATGGTGGCATTTCGTGATTTCCAATGAAACCAAGATCCCTTCTATGTCTTCCTAAACTGGTTGCTATGAATGCACAAAATAACCTCACTTCTTTCCCTCAAATAGATAATCTGAGATCTCAAATTTTATTTGACAGACTTCATTTGGGATAAAATAACTCTAAACATGTTTTTCAAATTCTCAGTATTATACAGAGGTCTAATAGAAATGTTTTCAAATCATTTTTCTAAATGTGGTTTCCCTGTATAATGGATTGAGTCAGACACAATTTTTAAAAAGTTAACTCGTTTATTTCTGCAATTAACAACTTTTTTTTTTTTTTTTTCTGGTCGAATGGCTGAATGGTGTGGCTTGTGGGATTTTAGTTGTCCAACCAGGGATTGAACCCTTGCCCTCAGCAGTGAAAGCACAGTCTTAACCACTGGACAGCCAAGGAATTCTCAACATTTTTTTAGTATGAATACATTCATGGGAAAAGTATAAATCTTTTTTTCACCTTAATCAGCCTTTTTCAAGTCTCATGAAAAAATACCTACTCTTAAAACTTGAGTTTCTACTTCATTGAGGAAGAAAATCAGGAACACTTTTTAGCCACTGAATTGTTACTATCTGGACATAGGTCCAACTGGCCTGGGCTCTACATGCTTGTGGGTAGCATACCATTGTTAACTTCTCCCACCTGGAAGGGGTTTCAGTATCTGCTGAATAGCTCGAAGATACTGTTGTGTGTACTGATGGGCAAACAGGACCTTACCCCAAGGCTACTCTGGTCTATTTGTTTCTCACTGGTCTCTGTACTCCTTCCCATATTTAGACAATCAACAAAAGATGCTGAAAATGAAGCTCCAGTACTTTGGCCACCTGACGCAAAGAGTTGACTCACTGGAACAGACTTTGATGCTGGGAAAGATTCAAGGCAAAAGAAGAGGGCAGCAGAGGATGAGATGGTTAGATAGCATCACCTACTCAATGGACATGAATCTGAGCAACGTGGGAGATAGGGAAGGGCAGAGAAGCCTAGCGTGCTGCAGTCTGTGGGGTCGCACAGCCGCACGTGAACTTAGCAACCGAACAACCAAAGGAAGGAAGCTTTCTAACTGTTCTTAGATCACTGCCATCCCTTCCTGACTGGTAAGCCAGGTGCGCCAGCAGGCTTGCCACTGGCCTAGCGAATCAGACTTTCTGTGTTTCAAGACTGGCCCAGAAACACAAATTCAGCTCGAATAACTAAGTAAGCTTTAGAGGCAGGAAAACTCTGGAGCGTTAAAGCTCCAAGAACCTGTAACTTCATCCATTCCCTCCCTGATATGGGGTTGTAATATAAAATCTGCATAAATTATCCCTTATCTGCAATTAATATACACCACTGATTTGCATGCCCCCAGAGTCTCTATTGGGCTTCTCAGGTGGCGCTAGTGGTAAAGATCCTGCTTTCCAAAGCAGGAGAGGTAAGAGACAGATTCGATTCCCTGGGTTGAGTGGATCCCCTGGAGGAGGAAATGGCAACCCACTCCAGTATTCTTGTAATGAAGAATCCCACGGACAGAGGAGCCTGGCAGGCTACAGTCCATAGGGCTGCAGAGTCAGACATGACTGAAGCGACTTAACATGCACAAAGTCTCAGCCATTTTGGACAATTATAACAACAGCCAACACCAATGTACTCTACAAGCCAGGCAGTGTTTGTTCTAAGTGCTTTGGGGCTCTTCAAATGAAAATCAGGAGAATTGCCCATTCAAGTTTCCACAAGTCACAGGGAACACTGTTAAAAGACCTATTTAGTAAAGACCTATATATTCAGACAACTTGGATTCAGTCAGCTACAAAGCTGTTTTTCAAAGATTTTGCTGAATAACTGTATGAAAAAAAAGAGAGAAATATATTAAGGTTATACTACTAAATGAAAATATCAAATTGTTAACTTATTTGGTAAATGAGAAAGCTATTTCCAACAAACCACTGAAATAGGAAAATGATAGTCATTATCACTTAACAGAAAATCTGGACAAAACAAAAAATGCTAACACACTATAAAAAAGAAACAGTGGAAATGAAACACACTGCATATTTTCAGTGAGCTATATTTAATAAAGTCTAAAAAAACTTCATATTTAAAAGTCAGCCATGAATCATTTTAAGTGCAAGAAAAAATTGCAGGAGATGCTTTGCTATATAATGTTAATACTATTGGATTTTCTTGGTTAGTTCAAATATGACTAAAAAACATAAAATTATGGGTATTACAAATTCACCTAAAAAGCTAGGCTATCATATTTAACAATGTGTCTATCATATTAACAATGAAATTCTATGAAGATGTGTTTCATCACTCTAAAATATGACTATTTCAATGTCTATTTGAAAATGGAAGTGTCAGTCGCTCAGTCATTTCCCAACTCTTTGGGACCTCAAAGACTGTAGCCTGCCAGGCTCCTCTGTCCATGGAATTCTCCAGGCAAGAAAACTGGAGTAGGTAGCATTCCCTTCTCCAGGGGATCTTCCCAACCCAGGGGTCGAACCTGGGTTTCCTGTGTTGCAGGCAGATGCTTTACCGTCTGAGCCACCAACATCTATTTACTTAGATCTTAAATAGTTACAGAATTCAGTCATAGGCTGTTAACGAAATATGTCCTCCAAAAATATGTAAGTTCCAACTTCCAGTACCTCAGAATGGGACCTCATTTGGAAACAGAGTCATTATATATATCATTAGTTAAGAAGAGGTCATGCTGCAGTAGGGTGGGCCCCTAATCCAATATAACCAGTATCTAATTTAAGAAGAAAATTTACAGACAGACATAACAGGAAGGTGATATGAAGACACGTGATTGAAGACAGCAACTTGACGACAGAGGCAGAGACTGAAGTGATGCGTCTGCAAGCCGAGAATAACGAGGACTGCTGAGAACTTCCGCAATTTGGAAGAGACAAGAGAGGCTCTCCTCTAGAGTGTTCAGAGAGAGCACAGCCCTGCCAACAGCTCGATTTCAGATTTTAGCCTCTAGAACTGTAAGAGATTTCGTTTCTGTTGTTTTAAGTCACTCACTTTTTGGTATGTTGTTACAGCAGCTCTATGGAATTATACAGACCATGTGTTAAAATTAAAATCTGTGGCGCTAGTGCTAAAGAATCCACCTGCAATGCAGCTGACGTAACGTTGGTTTGATCCCTGGGTCGGTAAGGTCCTCCGGAGGAGGGCATGGCAACCCACTCCAGTATTCTTGCCTGGAGAATCTCATGGACAGAGGAGCCTGGGGGGCTACAGTCCATAGCGTTGTGAAGAATTGGACACAACTGAAGTGACTCAGCACACGTCCAAGAGTATCTTTTAAAGTAAAGCACAGCTTTGCCTGGTCAGCAAAAACCTGAGTTCAAATACCTGTACAAATCAAAAGCTGTGTGACCGTGGACTTCAGTTTGCTTATTTGTAAAGAAGGGAAATGGCTCCTACAGAATGGTATGTTTCTGAAGATAAATGATTCAGAATGTCCATGACACAGAGGCTAAAATTTTTCTCTCTCCACTCTCAAACCCTTCTCCCTGTAATGAGAAGGAGTTTTAACATATGGTCAACAGACTATTTGGCTACCAATGCATAAAGTAATATGATTTAAAAAAAATAAAAAAGGCTTTAATTCATATATTGTTAAATACATTCTACAAAAAAAACTTTCCTAAATGAAGCCCCAATAGCTTCACTACTTCAGTTCAGTTCAGTCGCTCAGTCGTGTCTGACTCTTTGCGACCCCATGAATCACAGCACGCCAGGCCTCCCTGTCCATCACCAACTCCCGGAGTTCACTCAGACTCACGTCCATCGAGTCAGCGATGCCATCCAGCCATCTCATCCTCTGTCGTCCCCTTCTCCTTCACTACTTAGAAATTTCTAAATCTTTACTGCGGGTATGACCACAGTGCTATGTGATGTGATTATCTCAGAGTTTTGTAAGATGGTAAATGCTATCCTTGCCTATCTAAAAAACTCAAAGCAGTTTCAATCACCAGAAAAGGAAAGAACAATTCTTACATAAGTTATCTTTCATACTTTCAAAGATTATTTTATTTTTTAGTACAAGTCTTCTGATTTTACTAATATCCTTACTAATGTGCAAACTGACCCGACTTCAGTAATAAACACAAGACTCATGTCACTAAAAATCAATTGTTCAAAAGCAAGAACTTTTTATTTCAAATAATAACATAAGCAAAATGGTAATTAACTCTGGCAAGATTAGTAGAAATAGAAGACTAATTCACAGATACGGTAAGCATGTTCCCCTGATGTATGGATCAGGCAGTAATACGGCCACATGTTTAGAATCATATGTGCAAAGACTTTGGAAAAGGTCACCAAAGACCGGCACCATGACATGCTGTGGGTTAAACTTCAGAAGAATCTAAATGGTTTAGTGACTTGAAGAAAACCTAGAATCAGGTTATATATTCTAAGAAAGTAAAATAACTGCAAATTATCCACTGCTACCAAAGACAACAGCTAATCTCTAGACTATGTGAATTCAAGTGAATAAAAGACTAACACTGAATGCTTACTATGTATGTGTAAAGCTAACTTTACCTATTTCATTTATTTCAAGTCACAAAATATTCCTAATATAGGAGTTTTATACACAAGAAAACTGAGTACTAAGTTTTGGCTAAATACACAGTGTATGACTGGCACAGTTCAGAAAGAAGCTGCCAAAGCCACAACCTAAAATATAAATTTGCAACCTATCACTGGTTCTGCTTTACATGTATTAAAACATTTTCAAGAATAAAAAAGTTTTGAAATTTTATTTAATTTGTGGGAAAAGGTGCTTTCAAAAAGAAATCTTAAATATCAATGCAATACAAACCTGCCTCTGGAGTAGCAAGTTACTTAAAAGTTAACAATATTATGCTATGGTGCCACTTCAGGAAAAAAACAAATCCTGAAAGCAGAATCTAAGCAAACGAAGCTGAAGTGAACATTCAGCCACTGGAAGAGAAGAAAGCGCCACAGACACTTGAACAATGAAAACAACAGCTGAGTGTTTCCCTGCAGCCTTTCCCTATTGAAGGATAAGCCTGGTAGGGCTGTTCAAGTTTACATTCTTCTGCACCAAATTTATTTGCCTTTTCTAAAGAGAAGAGGAACTAATAGTTGGTGAGCCTCTGCCGCATGTGTCTGGCACTTTATTAAGTGGTTAAGTTTTTAATCTGACAGACTTGGGTTTCAATCTTTGCTGAAACATTTGTGAGCTGTGAGATCTTAGGACATTAAATCTGTGCCTCTCTTTTGTAAGAGATATTAAAATAACAAATACCTCATAGGACTGTCACTGAGGATTACATTATGATGCTAATAAAATCACCCCGGTTCTTCTCATATGGTGTATGTCTATTAAATATTAGCTAATACTATCAACTGAAAAAAAAAAAAAAAACAAAACACCAAGACAAACCTGCAGGCTAGCTGTTAAGAAATGATGCTGAGAGAGATGCAATCACTTGGCCAAAGACAGACATCTAGAAACGTTAAAGCCAGTTACAAAAACCTAAAGGTAGTTAGAACTGTGTTCTCTTCAAAAGTGTTCCAATATTATTAGCCTTTCTCTCTGTCCAGCCTGCTTCCTCAGCTGGTCTTTTACAGAAGACAAAACTTAATGACTCAAGGTATTTAAATGCTGGAAACGACCTTAGAAATCACTAAGCAAAGGAGCAGCAAACTGCTTTCAACAGACAAATCCAAACTGATGGTCTCTGCTTGGAATGATGGGTTAAAAAGGAGGATGGGAGGTGCTATGAGAAGGATGACAATTCTGAGAAAGGCAGAAAAAATAAGATGAAAGAGTGATAGCAAGGACAGATATCACAGGCCAACCAAGTTCTACATCCTGCCACTGCTGTGCAAGTTCAATATGCTCATGAAATGAACTCCTCTATTCTCACTAAACTAAGGGCCCAAGGTCACAAGCTCCAAGTGCTCACTCTACCACCTACTGGGTTCTTGGCTTCTCAGACAGTAGGGCACCCTACTGCCTGAAGCATCTAATGCTTCTCATACAATCTAAAGGTAGCCCCCCTAAAAAAAAATAAAGTTAGCCCATTAGCACCATTTTACCCTCTTTGACACCCTACATGTATTTTTTATAAATTACTTGGAATATTGTTCTGCATTTTGACCAGAACAAGGCAGAGTGATTCTAAGTGTCCATATGAGGCAAGGAGCCTCCTGGTGAAAAAGAGAATGAAGCAGAGGGAAGAAAAATGAGCAAAGCTCATGACGAAACAAAGCACTGAACACATTAGCTTCTGATGTGCAACCCACATCTAAGTAGTCCTACTAGAAACCTTTCTCCTCATCCCTGGTAAGACTTGCAGTTTTGTTCCAAAGGGGCACTTTCTATAATCAAAGCATTTAATTACATGGTATCTAGAGGTATCCTATAACAAGGTTTCAGTTGAGTCAAAAATACTTTTACGAAACCATCTCCTATGTACTTCCTTCCATCCCTTTCTTGCTATAATGATTCATTTTTAATTAACTCGAATGTAAAACATCTGTGATGATAGGCTTTTTTTATTCATCTGCCAATACCAATTACCACAATTAAATATATACTTTATTGAAACAGTAAAAACTCTGTATCGCTATTTTACTTAAAAAAAAAACCTTAAAAATCTCAAGAGTATGGTACATTAAATATTTACAGATTTTAACATATCTAAAGTGGTAATACAGGGAAGGTGTGTGTGTGTCTTTGTGTATGTGTATAAATATCTATCTCCCCAGGAGATTCTGCATTAATAAGTCTGCAGTGACCACCCCTCAACCCCATATTTTCAAAGAGCTCCACAGATGAATTTGTCACACATTTCCTGGCTAAGAACCAAGAGAAAGTGCATTTCAAATAGCTTTCAATACCCATGCCCTCTCTTTAAAGTATGCCCCCCAAAGAAAACAATCTGGGCCATTAATTTTAAATTCTAGTTCCAGAAAGTTTGCATCAAGGTATCTTATTTTTAGATCTCCCATTAAAAAATGGAGTAATCTGACTTTTCATTAGTAGAAAATAAATTATTTAGAGCTTACTTATGGTTTAAAATATGTTTCCTATAAAACCACAGCATCATCAATTAAGGAAACATTTATAATTCTCTGCCACACTGTAGTATTTAAGATTGCTTACATAATTTTAATTTATTTTGCCTATCTTAAAAATGAACATACACTTGCTCTCCTCTCCTACATTTAAAGAGTAATATGTTAATGCTTTTCTTTGAAAGAGTTAAAAGCCCTTAAAACATTTTATTAACACAGCACCCAATAATAATGATGAAGGCACATAAGGTATAAGTTATTTTTAATTGAATGTTAAATTTTTTTCACTAAATATTGTGCCCATCTAAAATATATTCAATGACAAAAAATCAAAAATTTCCCTAAATCATTAATGAGTAAGGGAATATATATATGGAATATATATATACACACACACATATATATTCCATATATATATATATATATATATATATATACACACACCAAAGAAATACCATATTTCTTTGATTCTAAGACCCGTTTTACATTTTGACATTCCTGAATTACGAATGCATCTTATAATCACTGACATGTCATATTGGAAGCATTTTTAAATTTTTGAATGGTGCGTCTTACCATTAATGGCACCTTAGATCTGATGAACTAACGTTTATTTAAAAAATATTTTTTCAAACTAAAAGAGGCAACTTATTCTTTTTAAATGTAACGAAACTGCCCCTTTCCCAAAACAATCCCAAATGTGTCACTCCATAAAGCTGTATTTTGTTTGAGTGAAAAATGGCCAACAAATCTGTGGAAGCAACTAAATTATCAGAACAAAGGAAACTGTCCTTCTAAGAATGTATAGCTTAAATAATAACTGTATTAATTATTATAGGAAGTGATTTCCAGAGTTTTAAGCAAGCAATTTTATACTATTCCATCTTACAATGCTTTCCTAGTATTCTGTCCACCCTATACAATGAAATAAAATTAAAGTAACATTTCACTGATGATATGCTATAAAGACTACCCTGCT
Organism: Oryx dammah; assembly: GCF_014754425.2. Taxonomy (NCBI): domain Eukaryota; kingdom Metazoa; phylum Chordata; class Mammalia; order Artiodactyla; family Bovidae; genus Oryx; species Oryx dammah. Next base: position 78,178,144 of record NW_024070188.1, on the reverse strand, counting down.
TTAAAAGTAGTTTCTATCTACAATAGAGATGATCAAAGTGCAGTATATGCATTCATGCTAACAGAAGCCAATGTTCAATGAAATGTTCAAAGACAAAAAAAAGTTTAAAGATGAATATCTATTAATGTTGCAATCTACTAACACCACAGGAAGCTATATCATTCTCTATCACAAATAAAAACTATGTGATCTCATGTCTGACGTAATTACTGCCTGCAGCAGTTCAAACTATTTTACTGAAATATTTAGGTTACTCCTTGCACATTCCGAATTGCTAGCATTCTAGTGACAGCAGTACCGTGACCAAAAGGGTCAGAAACGTGATAGGTCTTAAGTCAAACTTAGCAAAGTAAGACAATTAACTTTTTCTCCATCATCTAAAAAAAAAAAAAAAAAACAGTGAAAATATCAGTTTTGGAAATTTGGGATCAGGATGAATAATATCCTTTCACTCAAACATTACACAACAATGAAAGATAAAGTGAGCATAATTACACATAAATGTTTTTCAGCTGTTTTAAGAGTGTCGCACACTTTGAAGATGGGTGTCGAGGATACAGTACTGACAGCTGATCAGCAAACTTCCCACCATCAGAATCTCAAGCCAGGGCAATACTTGTACACATTTTGTTTTCAAGTTTGCACATGAAAGCCCAAGGGTGATAAAAAGCTTGGGATCAAAATTCACTGCAAAGTCTCACTTTTTTTGTGGCTACTTAATACAAGTGAACGTCAATTTTAATAATGATAAATGCAACTAAAGTACTGAATAGTTTGAAAGAAATTCCAGTTAGTATAACTTCCTTAAGGGCAAGGCAAATCTTTCCAGAACATTAAAACTTTGTACCAGTGTCACAGTTTTTCCCATTACCCCAAGGAAATGATATGCAACCAACTCAAATTACTGGACTGAATTCAATGACCTTAGAAATAAACATCAGATTTCCATTCTCAACTACTTTTCCAAAAAAACCAAAATAAATAACATACTATTTCTATTTCAGAACATGTAAGAGGAAAAGAATATTTCTGGCGAGGAACCTTAAAGATCTCTAGATCACAAGAGGTAAGCAAAACCATCCAATTTTAAATGGCTGGTGTATGGCTATCATTTCTGGGGGAAGCTTGACAAGCATAACTGAAGAATTTTAGATAAAACCAATGATGAATTATCAGAAGAGGAAACAAATGACTATTCACGGGACCAAAGGAAAGCCTTCATTAGAAACAAAAAAATAAAACACCAATGGTTTTATATATGTGTGTATATATGTAAAACCCAAAGGAGAAACAATCAGCAAATTAATGAAATGCAAAAGCAAATAATAATAAATATAACAGGAAACTAATCCTCAATTTTTCTGCTACTCGGGTTTACCTTGGAGGCTAATCTGCAATAGTGTCACCCAGAGCCTACAAAACCCATGATGGACACACTGGATCTGGAATACAAATTAAATGTTTTTAAATCCATCAGCACCCACAACTCTACATTTTGTGCAATTAAGGAATTCACTTTAGGCAAGTGACCAGTAAGTATCAGTAAGTACAGGCACTATCTATGCAGAATAGCAAATATAATGTGAAAGAAAGCAATGCAAGCATTTACGTGAAATTCGGCTCCACGCTAAATCTGACTTCATGCTTAACTGTACTAAAAAAGAACTGCCATACTGTCAGTGTATCTCTTTACAATATTTCTTATTTTACCATCATAGAGGCTAGGAGCTGTAACTATGAGCAATGTCAATTAGCCAAGTTTCTCTAATTTTCTACCTAGTTTTAAAGAATATTTAATTATCTGAACTATCAACTTTCTATTTTTCTCTGTATGTGCATGAAACAGACATACAGAGAAACAGAAAAATCTACATATGACTTACACAATAAATACGCACAGGTATTACACATATACTAATGAGACTGCATGATTTTTCATATCAAAGTACATGCTTTTTCCACACATGGTTCTTTTTGTTACTAAGAGTAATAGAAAACTTCTGCAACAACTAAGCACATGCTGCCAATGATCCATGGTTTTAAGAATTTGTAGGTTAAAAAAATACAATTCCTAGAACACTGTTATCAAACAAAGAAGTTTTATTGGCATCTAAAAACAAAGTTCACCCAACATTGAAACGTACTTTAATATTGATGTTGTTTTCTTTTTTTCTTTTGAACTCACTGCAGTATGAGGAACAAATCACAAACACTTACTTTGGAGAAACAGAGACCAGAGTGTAGATTTTACAAAATCACTTTTTAAAATCTCTGTATTGTGCTCCTCAAATATTTAGAGCCAGTCTTTGCATAAAATATCACAGCTTTGTCTATTACCTTAAAATTCTGCAGCAGCCTAAAGATATGGATAAGATATACCATCACTTGCTATTCTGAAATATATCTATTACCATATCCAACCTAATGGTAGTATCTAAAAAAAATTCTTTCTTCCATAGGAAGTCTCTGACAAGCTGTTATTCGTTTCCTTGAAGTTAAAAGAATCAGGGGGCAACATTTATATTTTATCAGAAAAATAAAAAAAATGTTTACCTACCATGTTCATATTAAGAACAATGTCTATACAAGTCAGTTGTACAATTATTTTAAGAGAAAGGTGAACATGAACATCAGATTAACTTAATTCTGGCAGACAAAAGTGAACAACTATGGTCCAGTCAGCCATTAATCTATTACAGAGAGATGACAACTTTACAAAATGTATCTTTTACCTACTGAGTGATGATTATGTCCCCTCAGTTTCTGTGCTTTCTACCACTGGTTCACTCTCTATATCAGCAACTGTGTCACTCTTCTTGTTTATTTCACTTGAGGATGCCAGTTTTTCATACAGTTCAGGATCACTCTGTGCTGGTAAAGGCGGTGGCTGGGCATGTCTCTCAGTATTTTCACCATTAACCTGAGGCACGTTATCACCTTTTCGTTGAGAAGTGGCCCCTTCAAAAATCTCAAAAACCCGAGCATGAGGAGGGGGGATCCAGGTGTTTTGAATTCTATCTCGTCCAAGACGATTCCCATTCATTTCTCTGCAGAAATCAAAATCTCTGTCATCCCTGTCCCTCTGCCTCTCCCAGGGTCTTCTGCGGTCATCAAAATCTCTGTGAACTTCTTGTCCGAATCCTCTGTTCCAAGGACCACTTCGAGGATCAAACCGGTAGTTTCCAGACCGAAATCTACCTCTTTCCTCATGTAAGCCTTTCGGACCGCCATAGACAGGTAGAACTCGATGTTCTCGCTCATCAAAATCTCTGTGCCCCCAGGGCTTCTCTGGATTAAAGCCAAAGTGGTCTCTTCGGCCAAGATGATCTATGCCTGGCCTCACGAGATTCTCCCTGATATCTACGGGAGGTCTTCCAAAATGATCTCTAGCGTCTAACGGAGGCCTTCCAGGACCTTCTCGTGGATCAACAGGTCGTCCAACCACATCCCTAACATCCACCGGGGGAGGTCTACTGATGGCCTCCCTGGGTTCGATGGGAGGAAACCGGTAATCTCTGTCACCTTCCTGCTGAATGTTATCATTCCCAAGTGGTATCCTTTTTTCTGGGTTAGGAACATTGTCTACATTTTGTCTTCCAGGAACTAGAAAAGGTCTTTCAGGTGGACTAAAAATATCTCCTGGAGGAAAAGGACCACGGGGTGGTGGATGCAGAGCTGAATCGAGTACTGCTGGGGGAGGGAGTCCCCGCTGGGGTGGAATTCCAGGCTGTATTAACGGGAATCGTGGTCCAGGTGTCTGTGGTATCAGTCCTGGACGAATGTCTAACATTGGCATTGCAGGCATCCTTTGATTAGGAAGATTTAAAGGGGGTAAGTTTTGAGGCCCAGCTGGTGGCTGTGTTCCCAAAAGCCCAGAAGTACTTGGGACACCGGGTGGCTGTACTCCGAGAAGTCCGGAATTATTAGGCATATTTGGGGGGAGCACTCCCAAAAGTCCAGAACTATTTGACACATTTGGTGGCTGTAATCCCAAAATTCCAGAGTTATTTAAAATATTTGGTGGCTGGGGTCCAATCATCCCAGAACTACTGGAAACGTTAGATGGCCGGACTCCAAGAATTTCATTATTACTGGATACGTTTGGTCTTTGCACTCCCAGAATTCCAGAATTGCTTGTCACATTTGGCGGCTGTCCTAAAATCGCAGGGCCACTTGAAATATCATTTGGAATCACTAAAATGGAAAGGAAAAAAATAACATAATCAATCACCCTGGTGTGAAAAAGAAACGATACAGTTCAGTGCCCTACATATAAACCTTCAAGCTGTGAACTTGCAAAGCTGTCAACGTGGGTTCATGTGCCCAGTCACTAAGCTCACGGTCACCTGCAGGCACCCCCTCTGTGCACTTCACCGGCCAATGCTGCGTACAGAGGGCAGCACTAGCCCACTATCCCCCATCTCTTCTCCCTCCTCTAGGTAGTAACACTTCTTGCCTGTTCACTCAAGCCAGCCCCTGTAGGCCAGCTGTTATGCTGCACTACTGTACTTTTCAAGGTACTGTACTGTAAGATTAAAAACATTTTCAGTGTTTATTTTTTATGTATTATTTGTGTGCAAAGTATTATAAACCTATTACAGTACAGTACTACATAGTCAATGGTGTTGGTTGGGTACCTAGGCTAACTTTTGTTGGACTTACGAATGTGCTCCCAGAACAGAACTCATTCGTATACAGAGGACTTACTTTATTTATAATTATTAATGCTATAATTTCCAGTAGTCAGCTACTTGTATCTCCCCAAGAACCAAGGTATACCAGATATTAAATAAAAATTAAAGCTAAAATTATAAATACCACACACAGTAAAATGTAAATATGAAAACAAAGTGGAGCTCTTACCTAAAATCTTTACATGAAATCTTTTTAAGTTAAACTAAAATGTCAGGTTTTATACCGATCCTCCACCTTTATTTAACAAAGGCGTTTCTAACAGTAGTGTCAATTAAAAAAAAAAAAAAAAAAAAGACTTGCCGCTTTCAAACAACACACTTATCTTCTAGACCTAGCTGAATATCTGGCAGAAGCTCTACCTTATATTGGTTTGTTTTAATCTTTCTGTTGGTATACATATTTTGTGCAATCTTATTCTAATAACAACACATTAAAAAAGTCCCAATAGGCCAAAAAAGGGAGAAGTCTTGAAGAAAAGGTGTCAAAATATATACTATCCTGAATAGAATGCCAAATTTGTTTTTAATATAAATTTTAGGAGACAGTCATCTTTTTTTTTCTTTTTTTAAAAGCTGCAATATCCATGCACTGGTTACATATGCATGACACCTCAGAATTAAACACCAATACAGAGAAGTAGTACTTATGATTTAACTATGTCTTTCTGGGAATTTCTTTTTACTTTTTTTTTTTTTTACCTGATCTGGTGTTTTCTGCAGAAGAAATCTGATGATCAATAAGATGAGGTACTTTTTCTTCAGGCTCTGCTTGCTTCGTTGGAGGATTAAAAACATTTCCAGCTGGCAGAGTGGCAGTAGCAAGACTGCTGGCAACAGAACCACCTGGTAAAACAAGGCTACCAAATCCAACATCTTTCACAGTTTCTGGAGTCATAGATAATGGTGGTTGCACTAAAGCTGTTTAAAGAAGGAGAATATACAGTTCAGATTTAATTAGCTAATCAATTAATGTGCCAAGTTAAAATATTAAGCATGACCAACACTGGTCTTGAAGTTTTAAATCACCTCCTTGCCTCTTCTCCCAATTATCTGGTGAGACTGCCCAGTTGACATGTCATATGTGAATTCTCTTCTGGTCCCTTTATTTAATTTATGATGAAAACTAACCTCTGGGAGCCTGAGTGTTTCATTTAATGGCATCTCTGTATCACTGGAAACGACCCTGATGCCGGGAAAGATAGAAGGCAGGAGAAGGGGACAACAGAGGATGAGATGGTTGGATGGCATCACCAACTCGATGGACATGAGTTTGAGCAAGCTGTGGGAGCTGGTGATGGACAGGGAAACCTGGCGCACTGCAGTCTGTGGGATTGCAAAGAGTTGGACATGACTAAGTGACTGAACTGAACTGTATTACCCAGCACATTATAAATATAGCAACTGATACTCAAAATGATAAATGAGACATCATGAAGAGGCTAAATTATACTTAGAAACCTCTTTTAAAAAAAAATAGGGTAAAACAATTTTTAGAAATATTCAGTAGAGACAAGTATAGTAAAATAAGGACCCACACTTAAAATCATAATTTTTCAAAGATGAGGCTTCCCTCATGGCTCAATGGTAAAGAATCCACCTGCCAACGCAGGAGACGCTGGTTTAATCCCTGATCCAGGAAGATCCCACATGCCATGGAGCAACTAAGTCTGTACACCACAACTATTTAAGCCTGTGTTCTACAGCCGCAAGCCTGTGCTCTGCAACAAGAGATGCCGCTGCAATGAGAAGTCCACCCACCGTAACTAGAGAAAAGCTCATTCAGTAATGAAGGAAGACCCAGCACAGCCAAAAGTGAAATCAATGAAAACAAAACCGAGTAACTTTTCAAGGATGTCAGTACGCGGCCATCTAAATGTACAGAAACGACTGGTGTAAGCACAAAGACCAACAAATGAGAGTGAAAACCTGCCCAATTCTCTAGAAATTCTAAGTACCAGGGTCTTTTACACTCACTACTTTTTGTCAAATGAGGTTAGAAACTCATCAGATTAGAACTACAAATAAAAAGGTGCAAAGATTTCATTTTAAAGAATGGGTAGAAATGCCCTGTCTATATGTCACGTATGTTAAAAACTAAGCTAGAGGAATATTAAAACCACAATTGAACAATTAGAAATTCTAGTCAAATTTATGTTACAACACTATCTAGTCATGTACTCTGGGATTCTAAAAAGTGTTTTATCCTCACATTTAACTCCAGACTACCTAGACAAACCGTTAACATAGAACAAAGCTGTAAAACAGGAATAAAATGACCTGAGATCCCATATGGGAATTGTGAGAACTAAATGAGACAGTGTGAACAATCAGGTGAATATCTGGCATACAATGGTATTTCTATTTTTCCTTTAATTGATCCCAGATTTTCCAAAATAATTAAAATAAGAAGTAAAATTGGGAGACGGGCTCTTAACCAAGTAGGATACTGTAAACAGTGAATTCAGAAATGGCTTCTGAACATTTTTCTAATTTTCAGAAAAAAATTAACCGTTCTTCCTAATTAACCAACAGTAACATAAAAAGGATCCTCATGTTGTCTAACAGCACCAGGAGAAAAAGGAGTTTAAAAATATAAGAAAAATGAGTTACAAAATCAAAAGGTAGGCTCTGTATCATATATACTCTCTTTACAATAAAGTCCTTTGGTCCAATATTATGGCAAAAAGCTAAGAAGCCCTCAAAAACTGATAACAGTCATCCCAAAAGGATAGAGCAGTAACATGAAAGGTCTCACTGTACAAAGATGAACAAATTGAACTTCAAAAAGAAAAGTGAATTTAACTATTTGAAAGCATAAATCCATTAATCCATACACATCACTAAAAATGAAGGGGAAAAACATAGAGGGAAGAGAGTAGAGAAGAAATAAGAGAAATTCTCCCCTACCTTCAGCCACTGGGTATCACGGATAATAGAATTCATTACTCTGAAAGATGGCACTTGTAGTAAAGAATTTAGCATCTACCCTGGGTCTCCTGTCCTTCAAGGTAATGAAATATAATTTACAGAACAAATTCTTGCTAAGAAATGTGGAAGGGATCATAAAATTTGGAAGATCACTTTGCAACTAATAAAAGGTAGATTCTGGCAATAATAAAGGATGAAAGCATCAGATGACAATATGCAAGGGACTTTTAACGCCCAGGTGCCACCATCCGAACGCTCTGACCCATTCTGACATCATTAAAAGCGAACAGGAAGGCGCTGCATGCATGGCTCTTGATGTGAAGTAATATCAAGTCCACAGAACCCCACTTGTTAGGTTTTCTTACCAAAAAAGCTGAAGCATGTTCTAAACAAGCCTATGGTGCTAAAAACTTTCTATCTGCAGGAGGTTCAAGAAGACAAAAAAACAAATCTGATGCCACAAAGAAGCAAAAAACCCAAAGCCATCATTTGGGATCCTATATAGAGAAGTGAGGGATTCCGAGGTGCGGCTGGTGGTAAACAATCTGCCTGCCAGTGTGGAGATGTAAGAGATGGAGCTCAATCCCTGGGTCAGGAAGGTCCCCTGGAACTGGGCAGGGCACCGTGCTCCAGTACTGTTGCCTGAAGAATCCCTTGGACAGAGGAGCCTGTTGGGCTACAGTTCACAGGGTTGAAGAGAGTCGGACACAACTAAAGCAACTTAACACACACACACATAGAAATGAACTTACTTTGCAACAAGTCAAAGACATGAAGGATTTTTTAAAAAGGGAATGTGGGTGGAGCTGCTCCAGATTAAGACATTTTATACATAAAACAAAACAAAAAAAGATATGAGAACTTTTGATTAAAATAAATAATTGTAAAAAAATTTTGATCCAATAGAGCAAATCTGAATATGGACTGTCATACAATATTGCTGATTTGTCAGAAATCATTTAACCCAAAATACCAAAAAAATGCAATTGTCTGACAACTTTCAGAATAAAAAAATTAACAATAATTCACAGGAATGAGAATCAACACATAATTTTTAATGTAGAAAACTCACATGTTGGTACTACTGGCGGGATAGTAGGTGGTGGTACAACAGGGGGTGGAACTGGAGGAGGCATGAAACCTGTGTGGGGAAAAAAAAGACCAACAATAAAATAACAAGAAAGTTACTTTCTTTTAAATCAAAGATTTAAACAGCTATAAATGAAATTCTACATTCATCATATAATCGCTACTACAACCTCATATTTATGAATATATTTTCCATTTAAATAATTATTTTTATATACATAACCTTATTTGACACTTAGTAGGCTAAAAAATAAAAGCACAGAGATCCCTGTCATAAACACATACTATTTGTTTACTCATTCGTCTAAATTCTGTGGCATGCTCTATGATACTGTAAAATCAAACATTAATTCAAGCCAGGCAGCCTGTTTCTGTTAGCTTGATGACTGCATGGGGAGTTAAGCATTGTATTCAAGCTCCTAGTAATATTATATGCAATAATGTCACCTGTAAAATATGCTACTGTATTTCTGATATATATATATATATATATATTCTGTTTATCCACTAGACCACAATATTTGCATTAATTTTGTGTCTTACTATAGTTTGTTTTGAACACTGAAACAAACCTTAATAAAAATAAGTAAATAACTTACTATTGGCAGTTTCATGATTTTAAATATCACATGATCCAACCATAAACCTGCTTCTCTGTATTTTTAAAATACAGAGCTACCATTAAATTCCATTAGAAAAAGTGGCTAAAAATAATGGGGAAAAAACATGATTTTCAACAAACGAATGCAAACATGTGTATGGTTTTTGAAATACCATGTATTTCTTCTGAGAAAAGTTTAATTTTCAATGACAAATACAGAAGATATTTTATGAGTAATTCTCTAATATTTAAAATATAAAAAGTTACAGTTCTTACTAAAATCTTCATCAACTTCAAATTATACATTAAACTATGATTTAAAAATTTTACATTACATGACAAATTACAACAGACAATGAGTTTAATTTTTGGTTTTGTTTCCAGTTTTTAGGAACCGTATTCAACAATGGCTAAGGATTTAAATTACAGAAATCAACTCAGTCATTCTTTTCATAAAACACAAATAATTCATAAAGTTAAAAAAACAATTTTGAAAAACAACATGTATCATTTGATCCCTTATTCTTCTAAACCTCCCATGATCTAATAATAAAAAGCTCTAAGCTCTCTATATCTCTTACATATAAGCAATTAACTGCATTTAATTGATATAGGTTAAGTAATCCATAGTTTTTTACATGGAAACAATGATTTAAGGGCCTTTATGTTTACCAATAATTAATTAGGTCAAAAGAATTACTACAAATTCAATTAGCACTTTAAGATATACTTTAATTTCTAATGTCAAACTGGAAATCTAATAATTTTTAGGATGGCTAATCTACGTATTATTAGATCCAGAGTGGCTCAGATGGTAAAGAATCTGCCTGCAGTGCAGGAGACCTAGGTTCAATATCTGGGTAGGGAAGATCCCCTGGAGAAGGGAATGGCAATCCACTCCAGTATACTTGCCTGGAGAATTCCATGGACTGAGGAGCCTGGCAGGCTAGAATCCACGGGGTCGCAGTTGCCATGACTGAGCAACTAACACTTTCATTTTTTTCAATCTATATATATTTGATGCATACTTTCTGATAAATGGGTGATAACTGTAGACTTCTATATAAAAAACTTCAACATAAATGTTAAATTATTTTTAAGTATTTCAATGATTTTAAAATATTCATTTCTTTTCTCTGTCAAATGCTTCTTAAAAGTGTGGTTTGTGAACAACAAGCATCAGCTGGGAACTTGTTAGAAATGCAGCTGTCCTGCCCCATTGCAGTTCCACTGGTTCAGAAGGTGGCTGGGCCCAGCGATCTGTGCGTCAACACACCCTACAGGTGATTCGGATGTAAGCTCTGGTTTGAGACTCACTGCTCTTATAGCATTTAAACTTCGAAAGAGAACAATTTAAACGACAGAATTCTCAACAGAGTTCAAATACAAGATGAATTCTTACCAGGCGGTGGTTGTGAAGGGTTGAAACTTGCTCGGAGAAAAGGAGGCGGAGGGATTGGACTGAAGCCGGGAGGAGGAACTGGCATTGACACAGGAAATGCTGGTGGCACTAAATTAACCGCAGGCACTGCCGGGGCCACTGGAATCTTGGGGGTAGAAAATAAAAAAGTCCATGCACCATGTTATCCATCTGCAACGATTACATCTTAGGACAACCAAAGGTAAATGACTTCTGTTTCACAGGAAGGTAACGAACATTATCGTATTAAGTTGCTTTATTTTTTTCCTTCCTGTATTCTTACAAGTGAACCTACCTGAAGTAGAAGACAGTATTTTTCAACACAGTGTATGTGGAGATTGTGAAATCTACCTTATATTCAGGTAATGCAAAAATATGGGCACTTCCTTCAACAGTGAATATCATGCTCAATTTTAAACTGCCATCTCCCACTAAGTTTGTAACACCTAACTATGTTATGCAATCTAATCACCATCAGGAAGCACATCACTCACTACCAGCTTTAAAAGGGCTGCATTTCTCATTAACTTGCTTTCTACTCCTAACCATAAATTCTTTTACTCATAGTAGGTATAATTATTCCCAAATATTTATCTGCATTTTGGCATGACTGGCTGTACTTCTCTCCTGAAGAAAAGTGAGTCTCTCAGTCATGTCTGACCCTTTGCGACCCCATGGACTATACAGTCCATGGAATTCTCCAGGCCAGAATACTGGAGTGGGTAGCCATTCCCTTCTCCAGGGGATCATCCCAACCCAGGGATCAAACCCAGGTCTTCTGCACTGCAAGTGGATTCTTCACCAGCTGAGCCATCAGGGAAGCTCACCTTTCTTCTGAAGTTCACATTGTATCAACGGTCTATTCAACACCTCGATTTTGTTGTCCAGAAAGAGTTCAAACTTTCACATGCACAAAACTGAACTCCCTCTGTCCTTCCCAAAACCACACTTCCACAGTCTCACATTCTCAGGTAATGGTAACTCCATCTTTCCAATTTCTCAGACCAAAAAACCTTGCCTCTGTTCTTTCTCACAACTCAAATCCAATCATGTCATTCCATGACAATACACCTAGTACCTGTCAGCTGCTTGTTGACTTCACTGCCATCAGTCTCGTCCAAGCCACCATCATCTCGTCTGAATTGCTGCAGTTGTCTTTTAACTTGTCTCTGCTTTTATCAGTGCCTACTATTCTATTCTCAAAGCAGTTGCCAGTGCAATCCTTTAAAGCCAGATGAAACCACTTCTTTCTTCAAAATAAGGGGTCCCCCATCTGAAGAGTGAAACCAAAGTCCTCCAAGAAGTCTCACTTTCACGAAGCTGCCTCTCACTCACTGTTCTTGCTCCTTTGTTTTCCCTGGAACACACCCATAGTGTCCCCAGCTGTGGCCTTTGCACTGGTTGTTCCCTCTGCCTCCAAAGCTTTCTTGAGGCAGCCACATGATTAACTGCCTTAGCAACTTTAAGTGGTGCTCAAATGTCATTCTCAATAAAGTCTAACCTGTTTTAAATTGTAAACTCCTACTGAGGCACTCCTGACATCATAGTTTTATACCTCCTTCTCCCTTGCAGAGTATCTTATAAACTCACTAATTTCCTAGTTTCTGTCTCTCATAATGAGAACAACTGCTCCAGAAGGGCAGGGATTTATGCGTGTTTTCTTTCCCTGAGGTCTCCCCTATCCCAGGTGACTAGAACAGTGAATGTCACAGAGCAGGCATTCGATAAATTTGTTCAGTAAATAAACATTTAAATATGAATTACATCTTACCTAAATGAAAATTTTCAAAATACTTATATTTAATATTAGTCTATTTTGCACAATTTGTCCAAATGAGTAAAAACAGAAATGTAAAACAACACATTGAACAGTAAAAAAAAAAAAAACAACACCCAGCACTAACCTGTAACATAGCAACAGGTGGAGGGAAAACCTCTGCCTGGGTTGTGACCACTGTCTCCTTTTCAGCTGGAGGTGGGCTCTGAGTTGTCTGGACCGTCTCTTTAACAGGTTCTGAGCTTTTCACCGTTTCCCATTCTAAAAAAATTATTTTAAATTGACTTCCTCTGAGTGGATGCAATTTTTCATTTTCTATTACTATGAATACATTTACTCCAGGTCCGAATGGTCCTTCCTGTACCACAGCTCATTTTCCAGAAGTGTCCACAACTCTAGGTGTTGTGGACAAACTCTATTTGGTTCTGCTGACATAAATCTGATTAGGATACTAAGGAGTTCAAAACAACATGAAATGAGGCACAAATCAAAGATGCTAAAATATTCAGTCTAGAGAAAACACATAAAAGGGACATAAGAGACTTATCTCCAAGGCTGCCTGATATAAGAGGAACCAACCTTATTCTATATTTTGTCACAAGGTACAAGGGGAGCCCAACAAGGAAAGCATTAACTCAATATAGAAAAATCTCCCTGAAAATACTGAAAAATGCAAAAGCAGAACAAAGGTCGAACGGGTCCTCTAAAGGTTCTTCATCTCCCTTAGAGTACACCCATCAAAGTTACCAAAATGACTAGTAAGACTGCACATGACCTTTCCACTCTGCCTCTCTGACTTCATCTCCTACTACTCACTTCTCACTATACTCAAGCCATTCTGCTCTTATGACCATTTAATAGACTTTGCATTCTCTCTGTACGAACCACTCTATCCCAGAAAGCTGCACATCTCAGCCCTCTGAAAATCACCTGCTCCACTAGACCCTCTTCAACCACTTAAAACTGCAGAAGCACCACAATCATGCTGCCTATCCCCTTGCTCTGTTTTTTCTTAGGGCTTACCCACAGTGAAATACTATTAAGTTTTTTACTTTGTTTATTATCCGTTTTCCCCCCACTAGAACATGGGTTGGCAAACACTTCTTACCGTAAGTATTCTAGACAGCGTGGGCCTGTGTTCTCCATTACAATGACTCAACTGTTGTCGAATTTTAAAGTCATATACAATAGGTAAACACAACTGACCATGGCTATGTTCCAATAAAACTTCATTTACAGAACAGGCAGCAGTAAGACTTGGCCCAAGGCCCGCTGTCCATCCCTGTACTACAGTGTGCAATTTGAGAGGAAGGGTTTATGTCTATCTCACTGCTATAGTCACAGTTCCTAAAATTATGCCTGGCACACAGCAGGAACTGAAATATGCTTTGAATGAGTAAATGTTCTCGAAGAACAGCCATCCAAGTCAGAGAGAGAAGGAAATGGCAAGAATACAACAACTGAAAAAAAGTGTTTGAAAACATGTGCAATGGCCAGAGAACAAAAACACTACTCTGAAAATTAAGCTAACTTTAGTAAAAGAGCTAAGATGTCACGAAATGAGGTATATCATATTTCAGTTCTTTCCCAAGTATCCATTATCCTGTGAATTTTTAAAAACAGACAGATTTTTAAAACAACAGGTCAGATTATCACTTGGTTATAAGTTTTCTAAAGCTCCATGAATCTGAACTACAGCTCTCTAAACCAAGGTTCTATTCCTGCCATTCTCAACACAGATACTAATCAAAATATTATAATCTAAGAAGTTTTTTTTAAAGAAAGAATCCTAAATCCCCAGTTCTCATTTAAACTCAAGTAAATAAAATAGTCTAAAGATGCCTCCATATTGACAATTCTCTCAAAGACTGAAACTTTAGAAAAAGGCATATATAAGAAATGCTACTTCAGAGTTTTAGAACACTACACTCTGACACTTATGAATAGATCCCAGGTAAGCATATACATTGAACAGGGTAATGGTTCACTTTTTTCCCCCTCTTGTGTGCAAGGGGGAAAAAAATCCAGGAAGTAACACAATTCACCCCATCATGCAAAATGTTTAGCAGTTACAACCCTTTCAGCATGCTTTTTAAACAGTAAAACTCCCCGTAGGGTTCTTACCAGTATTTACAGTTTCTTGATCGATCATGCCTCCTTCTGCAAAACCTTCCAAGTCATCCACTTTAACTTTTTCCCACGGTATATATGTAACTCCAAGATCCACATCCCAGAATTGTTTGTATTCTGTTTTCACACCTTTGTTTAAAGCCCAAGCAATCTATAAGAGAAGGAAAAAAAAGGGTTCATTTATACTATTTAAAAATAAAAAAAAGCTAAAACATACAAAATCATAAGCTAATGATGTAAATACAAATAAAATTAGTTTCAAAAATCAGCTAGACAAAAATCACTGCTGGAATAACAATAATCAAGGAATTTTTTCCCATGTATTTCCTGATTTTGTTTGTAAAATGAAACCTGCATTAGACAGTGATGGTGTCTGTAATATGGGGTTTATTTCCACTACTTTACTTCAGCCGCTCAGTCATGTCCGACTCTTTGCGACCCCATGAATCGCAGCACGCCAGGCCTCCCTGTCCATCACCAACTCCTGGAATTTACTCAAACTTCTGTCCATCGAGTCGGTGATGCCATCCAGCCATCTCATCCTCTGTCATCCCCTTCTCCTCCTTCCCCCAATCCCTCCCAGCATCAGTCTTTGCCAATGAGTCAACTATTCGTATGAGGTGGCCAGAGTACTGGAGTTTCAGCTTCAGCATCATTCCTTACAGTGAACACCCAGGACTGATCTTCAGAATGGACTGGTTGGATCTCCTTGCAGTCCAAGGGACTCTCAAGAGGCTTCTCCAACACCACAGTTCAAAAGCATCAATTCTTCGGCACTCAGCCTTCTTCACAGTCCAACTCTCACATCCATACATGACTACTGGAAAAACCATAGCCCTGACTAGACGGACCTTTGTTGGCAAAGTAATGTCTCTGCTTTTTAATATGCTATCTAGGTTGGTCATAACTTTCCTTCCAAGGAGGAAGCGTCTTTTAATTTCATGGCTGCAGTCACCATCTGCAGTGATTTTGGAGCCCCAAAAAATAAAGTCTGACACTGTTTCCCCATCTATTTCCCATGAAGTGATGGGACCAGATGCCATGATCTTAGTTTTCTGAATGGTGAGCTTCAAACCAACTTTTTCACTCTCCTCTTCCACTTTCATCAAGAGGCTTTTTAGTTCCTCTTCACTTTCTGCCACTTCTTAGTAGGATCTTAAAACAATACATTCCTCAATATAATCCAAATCTACTTTTTACCATAAAAACCTCAACTTAATTAGATATAATTATTTAGATAAAATCTTATAATTAAGCAATTAGATACTTAGATAATTAGCTAAACAAAATCTTGGTACTCCATGAGAGAAGAGACCAGTGACACTTCAGCTTACATAGAGAAACTCTCTGCCATAAAAGGACAAAACATGGGTGTATTAACTCCTTTGAAAGTAATTTTAAATTTATTAATTTAGTTACAGAAATTGATGAAATAAATTATCTTCAAAATAGCAGAAATAAAATGTGAATTACAAGATGTTAAAAAGGAGACATCAATAGTATAATTATGGGTTAGGATTAGGAAGCACTGGGAAAAAATGAATGAAAGACAAGCTTGATAATGTTCTGCTCATAAAATGGGGTCCTGGTTGACTAAAGAGTACTGTGTGGGTACGATTTCAAAGAACTGCTTGAATAAGGTTTTGTTTGGTTATTGTTTAACCTCAAGCTATTCTATACTTTAATAATACTGAAATAATAAATTTCTGTCAAGGTTTACCCATAACACTAAAAAAGGATTCAATACAGGAAACAGGATTCTAACAATCCAATAAAACAAGAGCATGCGTCCCCCAATCTCACCTTAATGACCTTGGATCCAATTTTATATGACCCGGAACTAAGTTTCTGAAGAGCTCGAAATGCATCTTGTCGATGAACCATGCAGACATAAGCACAGCCTCTGGGAGGAATCATCTGTTAAAAAATTTTTTTTCTTTAGAAATGGTATAAGGAGGGCAAGTCATTTCTGGCATTTTATGGTTTTAATAGAACAGAACATTGATTACTGATAATACTGAATCATTTCCCCCCTTTTTTCCTCTGGCTGTTTATTGGTACAATTCATATACAATTACTTAAAGAAAAAGTTCAGAAGTTAGCTGGGACTCATTCTAAGCCTGATATACATGAAATCTTAAATATCATGTCAATCCGTTTCACTACACAGTGATAAACTATTAAAATAATGCAAGACATATATAATACCACCAGATAAACAGAACGTAGTACTGGATGGCCAACATATTTGAAGCATGTAATTTATTTACAGTAGTAATTATAATTTTCCCAATGTTATGTTGGGTATTGTGAGAAGGATTTTTGTTTGGCTGAAATATTTTATCCTTAATATAAAGACCAAAATCTACAACAAATAATAAAATGAAAGCTTTTCAATTTTATATAACTTAACTTTGCCCAACTACTTCCAGACAAAGGTTTTAGTATGAATAGGAAGATAGCCTCAGCATAAGGATCTCAATTTTTGTAGCATTTAACTACTCTATGAACTACCAAATCATAAAATTATCTTTAATGTATTAATTCAGAAAAATACATGGAGTATTTCACTTCATGAAGAACTTACAAGGTCTTCTACCACTTTATTAGTAGTCATTACATAAGGTTTAGCTGTGAAAATAACCTTTCCCCCAGTCTTGCTAATATCTCAAGCTATCAACTCTTAATTCCAAACTTCTCAAAAGAGAAGCTTATCTAACCCCTTACATAATTCATCTTTCACAATGTAGATCCAAACCCTTCCATCAATTTTTCAAATCCTGGATTTTATCACTAGCCATTTAGTACACTTCACTTCACAAAATAACTTAATGCCTATTACTTATAAATAATACACTATTATAAGGTAAGACAGAAGAAGAGGGAGACACACTGATGTCCAAATGACTGTGGTACAAGAAAGACTAGACATGGCATACGCAGCGTGAAATACAAGATGCTACTTGGATTTAGGATCTGTTCAGAGCAGTGATTCCTGGTTTTGCATCAAATTCACCTGTGTAATTATGGCACTTTGATAAGAATCAAAAGATATTGATTATGGGCATCCATGTTTTTTCAAATGTCAGCCCATGTCTGACATGCAGCTAGAGCTGAGAACCATTAGTTTAAATGTAGTGCAGAATCAGAAAAAAATTTCAGAGGTTACATGATTACAAACTCTGATGAAAGATTACTTAAATTCTGACAGGTGAAATTTAAAAAGACAAAAAGAGAAGCCTTCAACACTTTTATGGTATAAAAAGAGGAATCTGAAACACCTAAGTTGAAACACTCAACCAATTATCTATTATTTATTAATTAATCAGTTATTTACTATCCAAGTAACTCAGTCAAATCATTTAGGTTCCTCCCTGGTAAAGTAACACTATATGAATTACTTATTAACCAGCTTCCTGTGAGGCTCCAATGAGGTCACCCTCCATTGAAAGTAAAATATAAAATGGTCAAATTCAATTTAAATAAACACTGCTGTTACTAATACCAAAAAGTCAAATTTGGCCATATAAAGAATGTTGAGACTATAAGGACTCTAAGACTAGAAAGGAAAAACCAGTCAATTTCCTGGTAAATAATGATGAAAAATGTCCAAAAGACATTAAAGGATAGTAACAGTGAATAAAATCAGGGTTAAAGTCTCCTCAAACAAATGACTACAAAACATTTCATGGCTTAGTTTTAGCTCCAAGGAGAAACACTGGCCCCTCAGGAAGAAGAAAATATTCCAAGAAGGGGACTGGGTGCAGGGAAAGAATCACACTGAGGCGTGAGGGAACTGTGCTCAGGCTGCACAGGTTTTCTTGCCTCGGGGTTTGCTCTGAGAGGGTGAGGTGGGGAAGGGGAGGAAGGAGGCTGGCAGAAGACTGGGACCTCCCGTCCAGCTGTGTCTCCACCATCACCGACGTGCTCAGGTGCAAATAATGATAATTCTAACTCAGTTTCTCCATTTTCATTTAAAAAGGGGAAAAAAAAGAATTAAACCAGGTCATACATATGGTTCAGAGAAGGCAGTGGCACCCCACCCAGTACTCTTGCCTGGAAAATCCCATGGACGGAGGAGCCTGGAAGGCTGTAGTCCACGGGGACGCTAGAGTCGGACACGACTGAGCGACTTCACTTTCACTTTTCACTTTCATGCACTGGAGAAGGCAATGGCAGCCCACTCCAGTGTTCTTGCCTGGAGAACCCCAGGGATGGTGGAGCCTGGTGGGCTGCTGTCTATGGGGTCGCAGAGTCAGACACGACTGAAGCACTTAACAGCAACAGCATACATATGGTTCCTGCTAACTCATTTGATGTTTTTAGCAATCAAGTACTGCCACACTGCAGTAAGCCCCCTAAAAATATTTTGTAAGAATTCCATTAAAAAAAGAAAAATTAATTAAGAAGATAGCAGGAGAATAAACACAAAAATGATCAGAGTAAAATAATCCTCACCAAAATGTGATTAAGGGCAGATACAAAGTGACTGAAAACTCCCTGGATTTTTTCCAAACCTTGCACTGTTCTATTTAAGAACTGATACTTACATTAATGGACTCAATCTGTCCAAACTCTTCAAACAGGTTGGTTAAATCTTGCTGTGTTGCCTTCTTGTCCACCTGACCAACCCACAGAGTAGTACTGCACACTGCCAAGACACAAGCGACAAATGAGCTGAACCACAGGTGAGTTACTTGCTT